>NC_138292.1:58540000-58642500 GCF_965601325.2 Salmo salar
TATGTTGGCACGACTGCCTTATTGCATCTCCATCCCGAAGCCCGTGCTTGGAAGTGTACTTCGACCAGACTGCCAAGAACATTGCCCTCATCCAGGCCAAGGTGGCGAGACATGGTAGTGATGACACCATAGGCCTTGTTGATATCTGCACCAGACAGGATGCTCTTGCCAGCATACTTGGGGTCCAACATGTACGCTGCGGCGTGTATGGGCTTCAGGCAGAAGTCTTCATGCTTTTTGATGTATTTCAGAACTGCAGTTTCCTCTGCTTGGAGCAACAGTGAAGTGGGCACGGCAGTACAGATTTCTTCTCTTACATCTGCAAGCAGAGTCTGAACATCCGACAGGATGGCATTGTCTCCCTCAATCCATGCAATGGCTACTGCTATAGGTTTCAGGAGTTTCAGGCTGCTTACCACTCTCTCCCAAAATACATAATCCAGGAGGATCCTCTCGATGGGGCTGTTCATATCGGCAGACTGTGATATGGCAATTTCTTGGAGAGACTCCTTCCCCTCCAGGAGACTGTCAAATATGATGACAACACCACCCCAACGGGTATTGCTGGTCAGCTTCAATGTGGTGCTCTTATTCTCCTCACTTTGCTTGGTGAGGTAGGTTGCTGCTATAACTTGATGACCCTTCACATACCTAACTATTTCCTTGGCTCTCTTGTTGAGTGTATCCATTGTTTCAGTGCCATGATGTCCTTGCAGAGCAGATTCAATGCATGAGCAGCACAGCCAATATGTGTGACGTGAGGGTAGGACTCCTCCACTTTTGACCAAGCAGCCTTCATGTTCGCAGCATTGTCTGTCACCAGTGCAAATACCTTCTGTGGTCCAAGGTCATTGACTGCCTTCAGCTCATCTGCAATGTAGAGACCGGTGTGTCTGTTGTCCCTTGTGTCTGTGCTCTTATAGAATACTGGTTGAGGGGTGGAGATGATGTAGTTAATTATTCCTTGCCCACGAACATTCGACCACCATCAGAGATGACTGCAATACAGTCTGCTTTCTCTATGATTTGCTTGACCTTTACTTGAACTCTGTTGAACTCTACATCCAGCAAATGAGTAGATAAAGCATGTCTTGTTGGAGGGGTGTATGCTGGGTGAAGAACATTCAGAAATCTCTTCCAATACACATTGCCTGTGAGCATCAGAGGTGAACCAGTTGCATACACAGCTTGAGCAAGACATTCGTCAGCATTTCTCTGACTACGTTCCTCCATTGAGTCAAAAAAACTTCTGATTCCAGGAGGACCATGAGCTGTTATCGATAAGGTGTCTGATTCATCCTTTTTACCTCGACTAGAAGTAGAGGGACTTTTGTCAGAGGTTGCTTGTTGTGAGCGCTGAGGGAACTTTATGCACTTGGCCAGATGATTCTGCATCTTTTTTTGCATTCTTCACATATGATTTGGCACAGTATTTGCAAATGTACACAGCTTTTCCTTCTACATTAGCTGCAGTGAAATGTCTCCACACATCAGATAGTGCCCGTGGCATTTTCATGTAAAGATGAGAAAAAAAATTGTAAAAAAAACAACAAATACAATTCCATGTACAGATAAATAGTTAAGCAGTTAGATTAAACAACTCCTTTGTAAAATAAATGTTTTAAAATGAAACATGTATGGAAACAGGTGAATTAACACTCCTCAGTTAGCAGGCTCAAGCAAGCTAAAACCCACATGGTAGCAAAAACTAACTAGCAGAAATTGTTAACAAGTTAGAAATGATTTAAACACACTTTGCTGTAAACTACTATTTAGTAGTTAACAAAAAATCATGTATGTCATATAAAATATATTCACCCCACCCAGTATTGTAATCAAAACTTACCAGAAAGCATGTAGTCCTTGGCTCAGAGTGTAGTAGTGTGGGCTCAATAGCATCTCGTTAGTGTGCAAGATCTTGAGAATCAGCTGTACATGTGATGGAAGAGTGCACTGCACATGTGATGGAAGAATGCACTGTGCATGTGATGGAAGAATGCACTGTGCATGCAGAGGGTTGCGATTCAATTGAATTGGGGATAGTTTAACCAAAATATGCCACAAGACCTAAAATTGCCTTATGTGTATCCCATAAAAAAGGCTCACTGTTATAAGCTAACTTTTGTGATGAATATAGAGCAAAACTTAAATTTCCAGAAATTTACCAGAAGGTTTCCGACCCTTTGCAACCCTACTCTCCATCTATCCATACCCTGTCTGTTCCATCCTTTCTCACTGTCTCTCTCTCCCTCTCTTTAATTAGGTCGCTGATTTTCCTGTGATGTGGGGGCTGAATAGAGGAGCTGTCACAGGAGCTCAGTTCTGGCCCGCTGCCTTCCTCCGCTCACACACGCACACACACACGCACACACACGCACACACACACACACACACACACACACACACACTCACTCACTCACTCACTCACTGTAAACCTTTCCGACATACTGCAAACTTCACATTCTCCCACTGTTCAATGGTCAGACCAACAAACACACATCCTGTCTCACACTCACTCTAAACCTCACACAGTGTTTCTCTTTCTCACACCCACACTGTGTTCCTCCTTTGAGACACAATTTAGGAATAACAGAAGAGATGTTATAGGGTTGGAAAACATAGCCTTTACCAGCACAATGATGTATGGAATACACAATCCATTTGGTACCATCATTCCCTGCAGCAATAGAGGAAGTTTATTCTGTAGAGGAAGTTCCATTATATCTGGCAGACTATTTCAGCACAGAGTTTTCTCCTCAACACGGTACCACAGCCAGAACTGTAGTCACAATATGCAGTGGTCTTAACACAGCATACTTGAAATTGAGGAAGGTCAGACGGTGTTATAACAGACATATTGCTCCTTTGGTCTGTGTGCTTTCTGCTTATAGTTCAGTGACTTCCTCAAATATTTGTGTCAACATACAGTGACTCGACTGGAACCTCAGTCGATACTTCCAGCTACTGGGTTGTATTCACTAAGAGGAAGTAGAGAAAACACTCCACAAATGTCTTGTTAACAAACTATAGTTTTGGCATGTCAGTTAGGACATCTACTTTGTGCATGAAACAATTAATTTTACCAACAATTGTTTACAGACAGATTATTTTACTTATAATTCATAGTATCACAATTCCAGGGGGTCAGAAGTTTGCATACCCTAAGTTGACTGTGCCTTTAAACAGCTTGGAAAATTCCAGAAAATAATGTCATGGCTTTAGAAGCTTCTGATAGGCTAATTGACATCATTTGAGTCAATTGGAGGTGGACCTGTGGATGTATTTCAAGGCCTACCTTCAAACTCAGTGCCTCTTTGCTTTTGACATCATGGGAAAATATAAAGAAATCAGCCAAGACCTCAGAAGAATAATTGTAGACATCCACAAGTCTGGTTCACCCTTGGGAGCAATTTCCAAACATCTGAAGGTACCTTGTTCATCTGTACAAACAATAGTACTCAAGTATAAACACCATGGGACCACACAGCCATCATACCGCTCAGGAAGGAGACGCGTTCTGTCTCCTGGAGATGAAAGTACTTTGGTACGAAAAGTGCAGATCAATCCCAGAACAACAGCAAAGGACCTCGTGAAGATGCTAGAGGAAACAGGTACAAAAGTATCTATATCCACAGTAAAACGAGTCCTATATCGACATAACCTGAAAGGCCGCTCAGCAAGGAAGAAGCCACTGTTCCCAAACCGCCATAAAAAAGCCAGACTACGGTTTGCAACTGCACACTCTGGTCTGATGAAACAAAAATAGAACTGTTTGGCCATAATGACCATCGTTATGTTTGGAGGAAAAAGGGGGAGGCTTGCAAGCCGAAGAACACCATCCCAACCGTGAAGCACGGGAGTGGCAGCATCATGTTGTGGTGTGCTTTGGCTCAGTTCTAGGCCCTCTCCTATTCTCGCTATACACCAAGTCACTTGGCTCTGTCATATCCTCACATGGTGTCTCCTATCATTGCTACGCAGACGACACACAATTAATCTTCTCCTTTCCCCCTTCTGATAACCAGGTGGCGAATCGCATCTCTGCATGTCTGGCAGACATATCAGTGTGGATGACGGATCACCACCTCAAGCTGAACCTCGGCAAGACGGAGCTGCTCTTCCTCCCGGGGAAGGACTGCCCTTTCCATGATCTCGCCATCACGGTGGACAACTCCATTGTGTCCTCCTCCCAGAGTGCTAAGAGCCTCGGCGTGACCCTGGACAACACCCTGTCGTTCTCCGCTAACATCAAGGCGGTGACCCGATCCTGTAGGTTCATGCTATACAACATTCGCAGAGTACGACCCTGCCTTACACAGGAAGCGGCACAGGTCCTAATCCAGGCACTTGTCATCTCCCGTCTGGATTACTGCAACTCCCTGTTGGCGGGGCTCCCTGCCTGTGCCATTAAACCCCTACAACTCATCCAGAACGCCGCAGCCCGTCTGGTGTTCAACCTTCCCAAGTTCTCTCACGTCACCCCGCTCCTCCGCACACTCCACTGGCTTCCAGTTGAAGCTTGCATCTGCTACAAGACCATGGTGCTTGCCTACGGAGCTGTGAGGGGAACGACACCTCCGTACCTTCAGGCTCTGATCAGGCCCTACACCCAAACAAGGGCACAGCGTTCATCCACCTCTGGCTGCTGGCCCCCCTACCTCTGCGGAAGCACAGTTCCCACTCAGCCCAGTCAAAACTGTTCGCTGCTCTGGCACCCCAATGGTGGAACAAGCTCCCTCACGACGCCAGGACAGCGGAGTCAATCACCACCTTCCGGAGACACCTGAAACCCTACCTCTTTAAGGAATACCTGGGATAGGATATAGTAATCCTTCTAACCCCCCCCCCCCCAAAAAAAAAAAAAAAAAGATATAGATGTACTATTGTAAAGTGGTTGTTCCACTGGATATCATAAGGTGAATGCACCAATTTGTAAGTCTGCTAAATGACGTAAATGTAAATGTAAATGCTTTGCTGCAGGAGGGACTGGTGCACTTCATAAAATAGATGGCATCATGAGGAGGAAAATGATGTGGATATATTGAAGCAACATCTCAAGACATCAGTCAGGAAGTTAAAGCTTGGTTGCAAATGAGTCTTCCAAATGGACAATGACTCAAAGCATACTTCCAAAGTTGTGGCAAAATGGCTTAAGGACAACAAAGTCAAGGTTTTGGAGTGGCCATCACAAAGCCCTGACCTCAATCCCATAGAAAATGTGTGGGCAGAACTGAAAAAGCGTGTGTGAGCAAGGAGGCCTAGAAACCTGACTCAATTATTCCAGCTCTGTCAGGAGGAATGGGCCAAAATTCACCCAACTTATTGTGGGAAGCTTGTGGAAGGCTACCCAAAATGCTTGACCCAAGTTACACAATTTAAAGGCAATGCTACCAAATACTAATTGAGTGTATGTAAACTTCTGACCCACTGGGAATGTGATGAAAGAAATAAAAACTAAAATAAATAATTCTCTCTACTATTATTCTGACATTTCACATTCTTAAAATAAAGTGGTGATCCTAACTGACCTAAGACAGGGACTTTTTACTAGGATTAAATGTCAGGAATTGTGAAAAACTGAGTTGAATTGTATTTGGCTAAGGTGTAAACTTCCGACTTCAACTGTATGTGTGTATGTGCTCATATACTTTGTGGTGTCTGTCTGTCTGTCTGTCTGTCTGTCTGTCTGTCTGTCTGTCTGTCTGTCTGTCTGTCAGGGTAATTGACAGCCATGGTGTGATGCGTATCATGTGTTTGGTTCTGCTGGTCTCAGTTCAGTTCACACTGGTCTTACTCAGGGCTACTGACTGCTGTCTGAAATGGCACCCTAACCCCTATCAAGTGCACTACAAGTAGTGTATTATATAGGGCATAGGGTTACATTTTGGACACAGACAGTGACTGCTGTCCATGACAACCCCCAGTAATAGGGGAAGTGATCTATCTAGTCTTCAACATCCTTTCCAACACTTCCCCTTCAGCAGTGATGTGCAACCTGTCGTCATAGATGTCTAGTAGTTTGACAAGCAGTACTCTCTCCATTCTATCTTTTCATTTAGATTTCTCTCTCTCATACAGTTGACATTTTAGTCATTTAGAAGACACTTTTATCCAGAGCGCATACATTTTCTTACTTTTTTCATGCTGGTCCCCAGTGGGAAGCAAACCCACAACCCTGGTGTTGCAAACGCCATGCTCTACCAACTGAACCACACGGGACCCAGACTCATACTTACTCTGAGCGATCACAGACACACACACACGCACACACACACACACAAAACCCCCTCAACCCGTCCCCCTCCCTATACACACGTCCACCTTGGCCCCTTCTATCTCTTTATTCCTCATTGATTCCCCTTTCCCCCCTGGTCCCTGTGGCCTGTTAACAGCATGATAGATGATCACCGTCACTCACTGGCAGTGAGGTCAGCACCACTGGACCCAACGGCCATGTAAAGACAGATCCCAAAAATAACTTCTGTCTTGGTGTGACTTTGACTGCCCAGTTCCAATGTATGGGGAAGAGGGATGTGTGTGTTAGAGTGTGTGTGTGTGTGTGTGTGTGTGTGTGTGTGTGTGTGTGTGTGTGTGTGTGTGTGTGTGTGTGTGTGTGTGTGTGTGTGTGTGTGTGTGTGTGTGTGTGTGTGTGTGTGTGTGTGTGTGTGTCAGCTCATGCAGGGTGGGATGGGCGGTGAGCCTTCATACCAACCACTATAGTGTCCCACGACTAGATCATAGCAAGTCAAGGGAAAGTGAATGTTTGTCCCCTTATGGCCAATATCTTACACCCCATTGGAACATACTGTGGACTCAGGGTCAGACAGTATACAGTTTTTTGTTGCTTGTGTCTGTTCCCATTCTACATGATAAACTGTAATTAAGAGATCCTAACCTTATGAACAAAGGCAATGGAACAAGTAGTAGTTATCAATACCTCCACATAACTCTTTTAATAGTGCCCTGAGGGCGCCACTAACCCAGTGGCCTGGTTTCACCATAACACAACACTGATATCAGTCACACAGACAGAATGGGACTAGGTAACTTATCCTGTTAGAGCTAGAGAGGGGCACTGTTTTTTAGCCTAGACTATATATCACCTATAACACCTTGTGCTGTACAGTCACAGTGGCATGGCAATTAATAGTGATTTTACCATAGCTTTGATTTTGGCCCAAGATCCTGGTTTTTGCAGCCCACCATGTCTTCAAGCTCCGCTTGTATAGACGCAACAGCTATTGCAGTTGTATGTTATAAGGAGGGTTGTGTGTGTGTGCTGTCGTTCTGTTGTGGGTAGAGAACACCTGAATATTTCATGGCGAGCGGCAGCAACGGGATCTGATCGCTAGTGTGTGTGTGCGACTGTGCGTGCGTCCGTGTGTGTGTGATCTCTCCGTTTCAATTCTCCGTAGTGTCTGCAAATTATTCCGAGAGAGAGATAGACAGGGCAAATAGGACTGTGTGGAGGCTTGATTCTGCCTGCCCTGAAAACGAGAGGCACTTAACTGCTCTGAAACACCACTTACCTTGGGAGAGGGAGGAGGTATGCAGTCTGGCCATGCAATATACATTCTAGACTGTACTATAGCAATTTGGAGAGAGAGTGCAAATGTATAGGTAAATATCAAGTCAGTCGGTCACACACAACAGAGGAATATCAACTCTGTCTCTGTCTTTCTGTCCCTCTCTCCCTTTCTTCTTATTCTCTCTCTCTCTCTCTTCTATCTCTCTCTCTCCCTTTCTCCTTATTCTCTCTCTCTTCTATCTATCTCTCTCTCTCTCCCTTTCTCCTTATTCTCTCTCTTCTATCTCTCTCCCTGTCTCTCTTTATCCTATTTCTCCCCCTCTCTCTCTTCTCTCCCTGTCTCTCTCTGTCGCTTTCTCTCTGTCTCTCTCTCTACCTCTGCCTACATTGTCATTTTGTCACTGTGTAAAGTGGTGCAGTAGGTGTTTGCTAATTCTCTCCATGTACTGTAGCAGATGGTGGCTTCACAACGCTGAAAACGTTCCAGACAAGCAAAATATATACCCTGCTTTAACATTTATAGCAGCTTATTTCTCTGCTTCCGTCCCAAATGGCACCCTATTCTATATGTAGCGCACTAGAAGTGGTCAAAAGTAGAGCACTGTATAGGGCCTAGGGTGCCATTTGGGATGCACATTCTGTTAGAGCCTAAAGAAATGTATGAGAAATGTCTCAAAGTAAGAGGGACATATGGTGTCTGTGTTCTTAATGAGTTACGATGCTCGACTCATATTATGTGGTTGTTCCAGCCTCTGTGTTCCAACACACTTATTGCGAGTCACTATAAAGTTTCTGGAGAGTGTATTGCAGTTGTTATGCATTGTCTTTTGTGGTATATATCAACTTTTCCTTCTCCAGTCTATATGCCTTTTGAACCATGCATCCCACTGCTGGCTTGCCTCTGAAGCTAAGCAGGGTTGGTCCTGGTCAGTCCCTGGATGGGAGACCATATGCTGCTGGTGTTGGAGGGCCAGTAAGAGGCACTCTTTCCTCTGGTGTAAAAAAACATCCCAATGCCCCAGGGCAGTGATTGGGGACATTGCCCTGTGTAGCGTTCTGATGGGATGTTAAATGGGTGTTCTGACCATTTGTGGTCAGTAAAGATCCCATAGCACTTGTCCTGGCTAAATTCCCAATCTGGCCCTCATACAGTGCCTTGCAAAGTAATGATCCCGCTTGGCGTTTTTCATATTTTGTTGCATTACATCCTGTAATTTAAATTGATTTTTATTTGGATTTCATGTAATGGACATACATAAAATAGTCAAAATTGGCAAAGTGAAATAAAAAAAATTGCTTGTTTCAAAAAATTCAAAAGAGTTTAAAACAGAAAAGTGGTGCATGCATATATACTCCCCCTAAATAAGATCTGGTGCAACCAATTACCTTCAGAAGTCACATAATTAGTTAAATAAAGTCCACCTGTGTGCAATCTAAGTGTCACATGATCTGTCACATGATCTCAGTATATATATATCTGTTCTGAAAGGCCCCAGAGTCTGCAACACCACTAAGCAAGCGACACCACCAAGCAAGCTGCACCATGAAGACCAAGGACTTCTCCAAACAGGTCAGGGACAAAGTTGTGGAGAAGTACAGATCAGGGTTGGGTTATAAAAAAATATCCGAAACTTTGAACATCCCACGGAGCACCATTAAATCCATTATTAAAAAATGGAAAGAATATGGCACCACAACAAACCTGCCAAGAGAGGGTCGCCCACCAAAACTCACGGAACAGGCAAGGAGGGCATTAATCAGAGAGGCAACAAAGAGACCAAAGATAACCCTGAAGGAGCTGCAAAGCTCCACAGCCGACATTGGAGTATCTGTCCATAGGACCACTTTAAGCTGTACACTCCACAGAGCTGGGCTTTACGGAAGAATGGCCAGGAAAAAAAACATTGCTTAAAGAAAAAATAAGCAAACACGTTTGGTGTTCGCCAAAAGGCATGTGGGACACTCCCCAATCATATGGAAGAAGCTACTCTGGTCAGATGAGACTAAAATTGAGCTTTTTGGCCATCAAGGAAAACGCTATATCTGGTGCAAACTCAACACCTCTCATCACCCCAAGAACATCATCCCCGAAGTGAAGCATGGTGGTGGCAGCATCATGCTGTGGGGATGTTTTTCATCGGCAGGGACTGGGAAACTGGTCAGAATTGAAGGAATGATGGATGACGCTAAATACAGGGAAATTCTTGAGGTAAACCTGTTTCAGTCTTCCAGAGATTTGAGACTGGGACGGAGGTTCACCTTCCAGCAGGAAAATGACCCTAAGCATACTCCTAAAGCAACACTTGAGTGGTTTAAGGGGAAACATTTACATTTCTTGGAATGGCCTAGTCAAAGCCCAGACCTCAATCCAATTGAGAATCTGTAGTATGACTTAAAGATTGCTGTCCACCAGCAGGAACCCATCCAACTTGAAGTAGCTGGAGCAGTTTTGCCTTGAAGAATAGGCAAAAATCCCAGTGGCTAGATGTGCCAAGCTTATAGAGACATACCCCAAGCTGTAATTGCTGCAAAAGGTTGTTCTACAAAGTATTGACTTGGGGGGGTGAATAGTTATGCATGCTCAAGTTTTCAGTTTTTTCGTCTTATTTCTTATTTGTTTCACAATAAAAAATATTTTGCATCTTCAAAGCATGTTCTGTAAATCAAATGATACAAACCCCCCAAAAATCAATTTTAATTCCAGGTTATAAGGCAACAAAATAGGAAAAATGCCAAGGGGGGTGAATACTTTCGCAAGCCACTGTACCATCATAGCCACCTAATCATCCCTAGCTTCCAGTTGGCTCATTCATCCCCCCTCCTCTCCCCTGTAACTATTCCTCAGGTCGTTGCTGTAAATGAGAATGTGCTCTCAGTCAACTTACCTGGTAAAATTAGGGTAATTTAAAAAAAAAGATGACAAACTATTGAGTTGAACACGCCAATTCCTCATTCTTTGGAATTCTCTTCCACCATAGCCAATAATGAAAGTGGGACAGCAGGGTCCAGTGGTCCAGTGGCCTAATCAATCCATCCCATTGTCCAGACTGGCTGTGTGTGTGTGTGTGTGCATGTGTGCTTGTGTGATCGGCTATAGAAGTCATCAGGAAGAGAGCTACAATGGACTGGTGAGCAATCCTTTGCAGTTGCAGTGGTACTAGTGCTGAGCGATTAACCAACATTATTAAACAACTAATAACCGATGTCGGTTCAATTACGGTTCAATTACTAATGAACTACAATGCCCATAATCCATTGTGCCTGTTCTTTCTGGCTCGGACAGATGGATACAGTTGTATGCCTGCTACGTTAGGATAGATACACAGACCGCATGAGAGAGGAAAGTACACAACACAATGAAGAGAGAGATGGATAGAGACAGTTCATGAAATGCATGAAATGTTCATGCCTTATCTACTCGAAGAGCTAGTAAAATGATTTAGTCAGACAGCTCTGCAGCATACGTTAGGCAGGCTAGCCTAGCTAAATAGGATGACAGTACAGTATGGGGAGCACAGATAATGTTGTCTGGCTGTTTGGCTGCTACTACCTGAGCAGAGATGACAAATATGATTTTTAAATAATGAAAAATAATAAAGTCATCAAATCAAAACAAAGTAATATACACAACTGAAATATTGTATTTCATAGTAATTTCCTATTTTTCTATTGATGTCTACCCAATGTGAACCTGACAGAGACAATGGAATGTTTTTTATATTTTGGCAATTGAATGTCTACTGTTTGGGGCTTTGGAATTTCAATTAAAATGATCTAAAATCATTTTCATCTCATTCTTTCATAATGCATGTGATGTTGATTTTCTTTTTTTTAAACTGATAAAAAAAAAAAAAAAATCCCGAAACCGAACTGACCTCAAAAAGCACTAATCGCTCAGCACTAACAGGTACAGGTTTTATAAACGTATAACTTGAAATGGATAATGTACCTGTAACCACCCCAACAACAAAGAAATAACAAAACAAATGCACATTTGGTCACCATTTTGTTTAAAGTACACATGGGTAAATATGTTGGTTTTGTGTGCAATACTCATGCCCCTGCATATGAAGTAGAATAGGTCTACAGGGAAATGGTTTGCCCACCTTGGTAGAGCAGAAACATCGGACTGTGTGTGTGTGTGCATGTGTGTGGCCGTGGTTGTGTTTGAATTCCCCCAGTCCTGCGTCTTGGCAGTAGGAGAGTAGCACTGTTGTTGGCATTCACGTCAGCCACTCCACAACAGCTACTCCGTGCCTGGTACCCCTCACTGTATCCCTGTCTTTTCTTCCACTTAAGACCCTACTCCTTCTCTCATTCTCTCTCATTCTATGGTGCCGCTCTCTCTCTCTCTCTCTCTCTCTCTCTCTCTCTCTCTCTCTCTCTCTCTCTCTCTCTCTCACTCTCTTTTCCCCTCTCTCTCTCTCACACACACACACACACACACACACACACACTCTCTCTCACTCTCTTTTCCCCGCTCTCTCTTTCTCTCTCTCTCTCTCCCTCCTCTGTCTTGATGCTGCATAGTGAATACTGGCAGCCTCTCAAGTCCCCACGGAACTCTGCAACATACACTAATTGTATGGCTTATTTATTTTTCTTTGGGAGGAATGTGTGTGTGTGTGTCAGAGAGGAGTGAGTTTGTGTGGTTGGAAAGCGGTAGCATGTGTGTACTGTATGTGTGTGTGATGTGTGATTGGAGTCACAGCATAATGCAGTCCAATCATTTGCAACAAATCTCCTCTTACCTCATTCTTCCCTCTTGATTCATATTTCACCTCACCATTCCTCCGATACACAGTTCCATTCCCCTTGAGAATCGTTTAATCACTCTACTCTCCTCTCTGTGAATAACTTCAAGAAATCACATTAATACTGGATCTGAAAGCATTACCCTCAAAGTATTACTACATGTCGCCAACTGAAATACAATATGCCAGTCTCACCCAGGTAGACCTGAATAGAATGTGAAAGGAGAAGGCCAGCCCTCTAACAAATTGCATATAAACAAATAGCTGTGGGCCAATTGGTTGACCTGTAGCCAAAGTATTTGATTGTAAGTGAGCAAGAGAGAGAGAGAGAGAGAGAGAGAGAGAGAGAGAGAGAGAGAGAGAGACGGGAGGGGAGCATTCCTTGCCACATAATTAGCTTTCATTTGGGTCCCCTGGCCTGGATCACCCTCTCTATCCCTCCTTCTCTCACCCCTTCCTTTCATTCCTTCTTCCCACACTCTTTATATAAATCTGTCTCTCCATATATGCATGTCAAGCACTTGGTGATCTAGTGTCTGTGAGGTGAGAATCTGATATATATGTCAGTTCCCCCCAGAGACAGTCTGAGTCAAAAAGACAAAGGGAGCAACAAAGCAGATATGATGAGAGGATGTCAGGAAGAAAGGGAGAGGTAGAGGCTGAGAAGCAGAGGGAGAGTGAGAGATGGAGTAAGCTGAGAAACGAAGAGAGAGAAAGAAGGTGAGAGGAAGAGGTGATGGAGGGAGAAATAAAGAGGAGGAGACAGAGAGAAGAGAAGTGTTCTCCACCCTGAAATGCTGCAGGGTTTGGCTTGGCACGCCAGGCACGGTCACCATTGTTTGGAGCAAGTTTGTCACAAAGAAACTAGGTTGGCACAGTACAGAGGGACAAGGTGTATTGTGAGTGAACAGCCCTGGGGATCAGCTTGGTTGACAGGAGTACCTTGTTTACGACTGTCCTCTATGGGAGACAGCTCCTCTTGAAGAAAGTAGGACATCACTGAGACATAACAGAGACAACAAAACTACTCCCCGCTCGCACCAATGACGTGGACGTCAATTAAGGCAGCCCCCCCCCCCTCTCCGCACCTCTCTGATTGGTCGGGCTAAAAGCGGAAGACAAATTTTGGTTGAATGCATTCAGTTGTGCAACTGACTAGATACCCCCTTTCCCTTCCCTTTCCATTCCTCCATTAACACCACAGTAATGACAACAGGCAGGTAGATGCACGAGCCACCATAGTGACAACAGCATTACCACAGACAGGTACTAGTGCTACCACAGTGAGATGCTATCGGTTGGAGCTAGGAAGAACAGGGAGATTTACATGGCATAGTTTGCACAGGTGCAACAGAGAGGCTGCTGTATAGGTAAAAGAGTCCTACGAAGTGTACCGCACATCTAAATGATAACGCTGATTCATCAAATTCCATATGCTGACCGCAAGGCACTGCAGAGGGTGGTACGCACAGCTGAACGCACCATTGGGTGCACACAGTCTGCCCTCCAGGACACCTACAACACCAGGTGTTGCAGGAAGGCCAAGAAGATCATCAAGGACCTGAGCCATGGCCTGTTCTCCACGCTTCCAACACTCAGACACGGGCACTACTGGAGTATCATGGTGAAAACTGACTGGCCAATAGCTTCTACCCCCCTGGGACACAGCCTGACTCTATCCTTCTACTGCCCCTGCCAAAGTCAACTTATTATGTTGTGAGACAGTTGGGCTCAGCAGGCTCAGACTGTGTGGGTTTAACATTAAGCTGCTGGGCCCTGGGAGAGGGAGAGGGGGAGGTGATAATGCGAAAGGGAGGTGTTAAGGGTGTAGCTGTGTTGTGATGCTGGCCTTTTGGGATCCACTGTTGTTGACTTAAATATACTCAAATATTAATTTGTTAATTTATTTTATTACTTTTATTTAACTAGGCAAGTCAGTTAAGAACAAAAACTTGTTTACTAAACCGGCCAAACCCAGACGACGCAAGGCCAATTGTGCACCACCCAAGGGACTCCCAATCACCGCCGGTTGTGATACAGCCTGGAATCGAACCAGGGTCTGTAGGGACGCCTCAAGTACTGAGATGCAGTGCCTTAGACCACTGCACCACTCGGGAGCCCCAGGCTATCAGGAAGGGAAGGAGGAGAGAAGCCTCAGCCTTCCCCTCTCTTAGGGGTTGGGGGATCTGGGGAGGTTGGTGGGGTGGAGAGTTCATCACCAGATCTCAAAGTCCATTGTTCCAGTGGGGTGTGTGAGTGACGGAGAGAGTGTGTGTTTTGTGTGTGCGTCTGCGTTTGACCCTTTCTCTCTCTCTCTCTCACTCTCTTTTTTCAGACGTTAGTTTCTTTTGCTCTTTCTTCCACTGACAGTCTGTAGCCTACCATCTATCTTCCTCGGTCTGAAATACAATTTCTCGCCATTCACTCTTCCCCTCATCTCTCTCTCTCTCTCTCTCTCTCTCTCTCTCTCCGCTCATATACCCACACAGAAGCTCAAATATGCAAACAACTTTTTATACACCTGACTGGGACACCTGACACTCTCTCAAATCCTCAAACCCACACAGAAGAACATCACTCCACTTTTCAGATTTTGAACCTGTAGATAAATGTGCCGTGTCATTGGATGAGACTGTTTGAGTGGAGATAGCATGTCACTTCCCCCCTCTCGTAAAGCCGCTCTGTTCTATGGAAGAGAGGCAGGGCTTGATATGCAAATGCAGCTTGAGGGGGCGGCGGCCAAGAAAGAGTTTGCAGCAATGTGACTCTCTCTCTCTCTCTCTCTCTCTCTCTCGCTCTCTCGGCCAGCCCAGCTGAAGCCAGTTGCCCAGCAACAACCCAGGGAGGAGGGGGGAGTGGCCTAATCTCAACAACTGTTGCCAGAACTGAGCTCCCTCTGTGTGAATGTGAGCCAGCCGGAGAGCGAACAACCAAATGAGTGTGTGTGAGAGAGTTGCTGCATCTCTGCATGTGTGTGAGAGAGTGAGGTAGTTGCAGTGTGTGTGAGTCGTGCTCTCACAGAGGAGCTAAGCCAGCCAGCACAGTTTTAGAGGCTCTGAAAGAGCACTCTCTCCTCTCCTCCTTTTCTCTCCCTCTTTTTCTGGACGACACTGATTCAAAAGACTGCCATTTGGACTATCTAAACACCTGGCACTTTCTGTACTGACCCGGCTTCACCTGTGTGTGTAAGACGAAAGGCAGAGGACTTAGCCCTTGGTTTGAGGGGCGAGTTGGATGACTTCTGCGGATGAGGGCTTGGCCGGTGGAGTGTTGGGCCAGGGGGACCACCATGGCTCCCCTCAAATAATGGATGGGGTAAGAGACAGAGCCTCTTTGCTACGGGACGGGGGTAGGGGGACAGAGGGGTAGAAGGATAAGAGAGAAGGATCTGGGGCGGAGGTTAGGGGTTGGGGGATCTGGGAGGGTCCAAAGTCCATTGTTCCAGTGGGATGTGTGAGTGACGGAGAGTGTGTGTTTTGTGTGTGTGTGTCTGCGTTTGACCCTTTCTCTCTCTCACTCTCTTTCTGTCACTCTGTCTTTTTCAGACGTTAGTTTCTTTTGCTCTTTCTTCCACTGACAGTCTGTAGGCTACCGTCTATCTCTCTTAAAAAAATACAATTAATCACCCCTCTCTCTCTCCCTTTCTCTCTGACCAGCCAGCCCCAGATTTCAATTAATCCCATTACAATCAGAGGAGGGGTGAACCGAGACAGCACCCAGCCACTGGCTGTACACACACAGAGAGAGAGAGAGAGAGAGACCTAAACATTGTGGGTTTTTAGTGTACAGTACAGTATAGGCTGAAGCTTAATGTTGTCTATTCCGGCTGTGTAACTTCGCCTATGGTTCAGTGAGAAAGGAAAAGTTTATCCCACACAACAATGTGTCAAAAAAGGAAGTCTACATTCAAACTGTCGGGATGGGTGATAGAGTTTCACAATATTTGAGTTTCCTTGATCAGTACCTGTGACTTTGTCAATATAATTACCGACATGTTGTAATTGTGGTCTCAGTTCCACAGAAAAGAGGAAAGTTGTCTGTTTATCATATGGTAGCTAGTTTCTCTCACAGTGACATGTGACATGGCTAGCCATATCTGTTTGAATAAGACGGCTCATGTTCTGTAACAAAACATTACGTAATGAGATGTGTCCTCTTCTTCTGATAGCTGATAGGCCTAAGCTATATTGTTTTGGTCCAAACCAGATCTACCTGTCTAATACTGTATTTTGATCTGGGCAGGAATAACTACACTAAACAAAAATATAAACGCAGCATGTAAAGTGTTGGTACTATGTGTCAAGAGCTGAAATAAAAGATCCCAGAAATGTTCCTTATGCACAAAAAGCTTATTTCTCCCAAATGTTGTGAACAAATTTATTTACCTCCCTGTTAGTGAGCATTTCTCCTTTGCCAAGATAATTAATCCACCTGACAGGTGTGTCATATCAAGAAGCTGATTAAACAGCATGCTTATTACAAAGGTGCACCTTGTGCTGGGGACAATAAAAGGCCACTCTAAAATGTGCAGTTTTGTCACACAACACAATACCACAGATGTCTCAAGTTGAGAGAGCGTGCAATTGGCATGCTGACTGCAGGAATGTCCGCCAGAGCTGTTGCCAGAGAATTAAATGTTCTCTACCATGAGCCGCCTCCAACGTCGTTTTTTGAGAATTTGGCAGTAAGTCCAACCGTAGACCACGTGTGGGCGAGCGGTTTGCTGATGTCAACATTGTGAACAGATTGCCCCATGGTGGCAGTAGGGTTATGGTATGGGTATGCATAAGCTACAGACAATAAACACAATTGCATTTAATCGATGGCAATTTGAATGCACAAAGATACCGTGACGAGATCCTGAGGCCCATTGTCGTGCCATTCATCCACTGCCATCACCTCATGTTTCAGCATGATAATACACGGCCCCATGTCGCAAGGATCTGTATACACAATTCCTGGAAGGTGAAAATGTCCCAGTTCTTCCATGGCCTGCATACTCACCAGACACGTCACCCATTGAGCATGTTTGGGATGCTCTAGATCAACGTTACGACAGCGGGTTCCAGGTCCTGCCAATATCCAGCAACTTTACAAGCCATTGAAGAGGAGTGGGACAACATTCCACAGGCCACAATCAACAGCCTGATCAACTCTATACAAAGGAGATGCGTTGTGCTGCATGAGACAAATGGTGGTCACACCAGATACTGACTGGTTTTCTGATCCACGCGCCTACATTTTTTTAAGGTATATGTGACCAACAGATGCATATCTGTATTCCCAGTCATGTGAAATCCATAGATTTGGGTCTAATAAATGTATTCCAATTGACTGATTTCCTTATATGAACTATAACTCAGTAAAATCTTTGAAATTGTTGCATGTTGCGTTTATATTTTTGTTCAGTATAGATTATAGTCACTGACCCAGGATGAATGGTCTATAATCCACTCAAAACAATAATTCCTCTTGAACTTTAAACAGTTCATGTGTGTATGTGTGTGTGCGTGCATGCATTTTCTTTTTGTGTGTCCGTATGTGTGTCTGCTGGTGGGGGGTCGTCCTAACGGCTGAGAGTTGAATGTGTTACCAGGCTGATAGAAGGGAGCTGAGAGGGGCTGGGTCAGGGATACCTGCTGTGTGTTAGTGCTGTCCTATTAAATACTATTAAATGATGTAAGCCACACTTCCCTTAGATGTAGAGGAGAGTCTGGATAGTATGGAGAACTAGCCAATACTGACAGAAGGTAACACACTCTCTCCACAGAAAAACAATGGACTTTATTATCTAAAGTTCATGGCACCAAAGTAATATTATATTAAAGACATGGCACCTCTCTATCACTTTCCACTCTCCGTTCCAAGGGCATTTTTAGCACAGCTTTTCTGAACCCTGATATGGCCTGTCTCCATTATGGTGTCTATATCAGAGCTTTATTCTGGTAGTTGGGGTTGGTTTTGTTTTGATATGAAACAGCTGGCTCTAACTGGTTCGTTTGAACATGACCAGGGCCCAGTTGCTCAACACTTGTTGCTCAATGGCAACAGGTTTAACACCATGAGGACAAATGGATGACCAACATGTTGATGACACTGTAATATGACTCCTAGGGCACTAATACCAATACTAGGGAATATTACACAGACTACATTGGCTCTCTCACCCTCTCTTTATCTGTCTTGAGTATGCGTTCCTGAAATACTCTTTCAGATAGTCAGGATGACCGGACTGATTCCTCTGCGAGCGTCTTAACACCCATTCCCCCTCACCAAGGATACCTTTTATCTATCTGACACGCAGGCACGCACGCACGCACGCAAGCACACACACACACGCCCCACACACACACACACACACACACACACACACACAGGCACACACACACACAGACAGAAACACACACACACACACATGCACGCACACAGGCACACACACACACACAGACAGAAACACACACACACACACACATACATACATACATACATACATACACAAAAACACACAAAAACAACACACACACATACATATACCCTACTCAACATAACCCCTGAAACTCCCAAGTATAAAACTTGAAACCTCACCCCCCCAGCCCAATCCTAGTCCTGCCTTGAGGAAAGAAAAAACAGCTGAGGGAAATGTCACCACAGGGCCGTCCAGCCAGCGTGGCACAGAGACACAAACACATGTTTGTTCCCACCTGGCTCTTCAGGGAACAGGTAGCTGATTAGGTTACTAGGAATGGAAAACCCAATACAGCCAATTGGGTTGATACAGGGATACAGGGACACTGGAAAACACAGGACAGGAAACACTCTGGGGTGGGTGTGGGTGTGTGAAATGGGTCCTTCCTATCGTCGAAGATAAAGTGTGTGTTTGTTTGAAACACACACCCTGAAAACGTGACAGATCAATGGCACATAATGAATGGTGGTTTGGAGAAGCTGAGTCCACAGAGAGACTTGAGGACCTACTACTGTACAGGTGTCCTAGAACAAGTATACAGGAGCGGCTGTCAGTTATGAGGTTGTGTGTATGAGGGTGTGTGTCCATTTCTAAGTGTTTGTGTTTGTCTATAGTTTGTGTCAGCACGCGCCTCATGCATTTCTGTTTGTGTCTGTGTGTGTGTCTCAGTAGCCGAAACCTGAAGTGTTTATAGAGATTGAAGTGCTTCTAGTGATTACTTCACAGAATGCTGCTGGATTATGAGTCATCAGTTCCTGTTCTCTTTTGACTCTCAGGTTTTTTTTACTCCGTCTGTGACTGTGTGGGCTGAGAGTCTCTCCATTGCTGCAAGAGGTTGAATCATAAAGATCCAAAACACACACATAGGAAACACTGGAAATAACCTCAGCTGTACTCAGAGAAGGAAACATACTGACTAAACAGTTAACACATAGGCCTACTGGTAAAGGACAGTAAAATAGACTTAAAAAGGAATATTGTTTAGTGAGTGCACAGGTAGACTCCATTGTGTTGGAGAGAGCACTTGAATTGAATGCCGGCTGCTGAGTTAGAGTGAAAGACAGAGATAAAGAGACTGAAAAGCGCTCTGCATTGCGTCAACAGTATGAGATTGGATTTGGTTCTTATCTTCGCAAGCACAGTCAGAGAAACACCAGCAAGGCCACAGTATGCATCTCTCTCTCTCTTTCCTTCTTTCTCTCACTGTCTATCCCTCTCCCAGTCTATCTTTCTTTCCCTCCCTCTTGGTCTCTCTCTCTTTCCCCCACTCCTGTTTCTGCTGACACACACAAAATCAAAGCCTCCTCTTTTGAATTTCGCCAATCAATGTCTGTCCCAGTGGTTGGCTGCTCATACCTGCTGCTCTCTCTCACTCTCACTCGCTCTCTTTCTCTCGCTCGCTTTCTCTCGCTCTCGCTCTCTCCGTCTCTCATCTCCAACATACCCAATATCCATAAAAGATCATCCAGACTTTAATCCAGGGAATAATTATCCAGTCTATCTGAATATTTCCCATCTCTGATCAGCGGGAGAGAGAGATGCAGATGGTGGTAAAATGATAGGATCCAGGCTAGAATACATGGTATAGCTAAATTATCCTTTCAGATTTCCCATGCGGAAGTTGAAAGGAGGTATTACGACGCATGGGAAAGAATAGATGGACACAGGCTTTTTGTCTCTTTCTCTTAGGCTAAATAGAAGGAGAAGAGAGAGTGGGAACATTACCAGTGGAAAACTTGTCCTTAGGCCTTAAGTATATTATAGCATATATACCTTGTTGTTATGGTGAGATGTTGGCCTGCATCATGCTCACTGTTCAGTCATGATGAAGCAGCTTCTTAAACCATCTTCCATCCTCTTCATCCTCAGTTAATAGTAGTGTGAACTGCATGGTCATCCAGATGATTGCCTACTGTCCAGCGTTCAAATGTTATTGACCTTCAGCACCACATGGGATCAGAGAGGGAGTAGTCCATTTTATTCATTAGAGTCGTAGGAACAGTGTTGTCTCTCCACTTAAAAGGAGCTTAGACCTGGGAAAGAGGTAGTTGTCGATCAGAGGTGCTTTAAGGCTTTTCCAATATTGTTAATGTTACATGACATTTGCGAGAGAGATAGAGTGAGAGAGAAAGATGTGTGAAAGTAGAGACTACAACTTTCTGTTTGAGCAGGATGAATGTAGCCCATATTCATCCCATGTGTGTGTTAACATATTCATGTTATCTCACCATACTCTGAATTGATGGTGCTTTAAAATGGAAATGTCTCTTTTCCACTAACTTGCTGAATTAACCAAACTATTATCAATGTTTTTTCCAAGGTTTGTGTGCTAACATGCTGTAGATATCTTGGACATGTTTGACTACGTATTTGCATGAATATCATTGAATATCATGCTGCAATATACTGGGAACTAAAGTTGAGATGATTCTGATGTCACGTCCTGACCAGTGAAAGAGGTCATTTGCCATAGTAGAATGGTCAGGGCGTGGCAGGGGGGTTTGTTTTGTATGTATTTTGGGTTTTCTGTTTCTATGTGGGTTTGTTCTAGTTATCTATTTCTATGTGTTGGTTTTCATGTTTGGCCGGGTATGGTTTCCAATCAGAGGCAGGTGTCTTTCGTTGTCTCTGATTGGAGGCCATACTTAGGCAGCCTGTTTTTCCTTTGGGGTTGTGGGTAGTTGTTTTCCGTTTTAGTCGTTGTACCTGACGGGACTGTTGGTCGTTTTTGTTGTTTTTTGGTTAAAGTGTCTTCATTAAAGATTAAGAATGAGCATTATTATCCACGCTGCGTCTTGGTCTCCATTCCACGACCCCTGTGACATCTGAAGTGTTATAGAGGTGTACTTTACTGTTGTATAACACATACATGTACAGTACAGGTGTACTATCTTCATTGATCACTGTCGCAGCAGGAAATGCAAGTTGTAGTGTAATCAAGTTTTAAGAAGGCGTCTAAAGTTAGTAATTTCCACTTTAAAATGTCAGACTTGACTTATCCAAACAAAAAAAAATGTGTCAACCCCTAAAAAAATGTCCATTAATTGTAACCATTGGGTTCTTGGTCACCTCCCTGACCAAGCCCGTCTCCCCCGATTGCTCAGTTTTGCCGGATGGCCAGCTCTAGGAATAGTCTTGGTGGTTTCAAACTTCTTCCATTTAAGAATGATGGAGGCCACTGTGTTCTTGGGGACTTTCAATGCTGCAGACATTTTTGGTACCCTTCCCCAGATCTGTGCCCCGACACAAACCTGTCTCAGAGATCTACGGACAATTCCTTCGACCTCAAGGCTTGGTTTTTGCTCTGACATGCATTGTCAACTGTGGGACATGATATAGACAGGTGTGTGCCTTTACAAATCATGTCCAATCAATTGAATTTACCACAGGTGGACTCCAACCAAGTTGTAGAAACATCTCAAGGATGATCAATGGAAACAGGATGCAACTAAACTCAATTTCGAGTCTCATAGCAAAGGGTCTGAATATTTATGTAAGTAAAGTATTTCTGTTTTTTATTTTTAATATATTTGCTAACATTTCTAAATGTTTTCGCTGTTTTCGCTTTGTCATTATGGATATTGGGTTTAGATTGATGAGGATTTTTATTTATTTAGTCTGTTTTAGAATAAGGCTGTAACGTAACAAAATGTGTGAAAAAGTCAAGGGGTCTGAATATTTCCGAATGCACTCTACGTATGAAATGAGTAAAACAGTATGTTAACATTATTAAAGTGACTAGTGTTCCATTATTAAAGTGACCAGTGATTCCATGTCTATGTACATAGGGCAGCAGCCTCTAAGGTGCAGGTTTGAGTAACCGGGTGGTAGCCGGCTAGTGATGGCTATTTAACAGTCTGATGGCCTTGAGATAGAAGCTATTTTTCAGTCTCTTGGTCCCAGCTTTCATGCACCTGTACTGACCTCGCCTTCTGGATGATACCGGTGTGAACAGGCCGTGGCTCGGGTGGTTGATGTCCTTGATGATCTTTTTGGCCTTCCTGTGACATCGGGTGCTGTAGGTGTCCTTGAGGGCAGGCAGTACATTGGGCAGACCGCACCACCCTCTGGAGAGCCCTGCGGTTGGGGGCGGTGCAGTTTCCGTACCAGGCAGTGATACAGCCCGACAGGGTGCTCTCAATTGTACATAATGTGCTCCAGTAACTTAGACTATCCCTAGCAAACTTTATTGTTAAAACTAGAACCCATAACAAATGTATGATGAATGTTTTGTCTTTTTGCGTTTCACCATGTCGAATACCACACACCAAACATTACCCAAGAGCTAGTATGGCATCCATATTACACAGTACTCTATAGTTATTACAATTACACCATAGTCATACTGTAGTAAGAGGAGCGTCAACACGAAAGTAAACTTGTCTCCAGATTCCCCTCCCTCCCTCTAAGTTTCTGTTGGCCAGATGGAACTTAGGGAATCGTGAGTCTTAGTCATTCCCATGGTTGGTGAAGCTGGTGTCAAGCCTCATGCCTCAATTGGCATTTTTCATCTTTCATACTCTCACTCTATCTCAGTTTTTTCCCCTTCTCTCTCTCTCTCTCTCTCTCTTATTTCTTTCTTTCTCCACGTTGGTTCAACATAATTTCATTGTGTGGGCCCAGTGGGATATCATGTGTGAAAGTAGTCGCTACATCTTCCCAAATCTGTTTGAGCCAGATGATTCTCATCTAGATTCATTCCATATGTGTATTAATATATTCATGTTATCTCGCCATACTCTGAACAGATGGTGCTTTAAAATGTAAATGTAATTTTCCCACTAACATCAACTTGCTGACGTGACCAAACTATTCATCAGTGTTTTTCCAAGAAAAACTCTGGAGGTTTGTGTGACAACATGTTCGAAATAGCATAGAAGTGTTTGCATGTATTTGCATGAGTATAATTTGACTGTGGGTCCAGCTAGGAATATGTGGATGCTAATGCTCTTGCGTAACTGATAAACTGATATTAGTACAGGAACTAATATCATACATTAAGTTAGTTGAGATGGATTCTGTAATGTTTTAGAGATATACTGTTGAATAACACAAACACACCTTGTACATGCACTGTAGATGCTTGTTGCTTAGTGGTAATTGTTGTTAAGGTGCTCCAGCAAGTGTGTCTGCCCAGCAACTTTATTGTTCAAACTTGAAGCCATAACAAATGAATGATGTATGTTTTTTGTTTTGCGTTTCACCATGTCCGATACCACCCACAGCATTACCCAAGAGCTATGGTATGACACACCATATTACCACACAGTGTAGGTTAAACATCCCACGGTCATTAGACTGACACCCTATTTCCCCTTCCTCCCTCACTCTAAGTTTCTGTTCATTGTCTAAATCAATCCCGTGGCTGGTGAAGCAGGTGTCAAGCCACATGCCTCTATCTCAGTTTCTCCCCCCTTCTCTCTGACTCTCCCTCCCTCTCTCTCCCTCTTTCTCTCATCCCTCTGTCCAGCTCTGTGATCTCTCCACTCTGTTCTCCCTCAGTGAGTGTGTGACTGGAGGGGAGGAGCAGTTCCTTTCTTTCTCTCCTCTTCCTTTCTCTCTCCCTGTCTTTTCCCTCTCTCACGTCCTCTCCTCTAGTGTGCTGGATGTGAATAATAGATGGCTCTACTGATCCTCCTCTCAGAGATCCGTGCTGTTCTCTCTCTCTCTCTCTCTCTCTCTCTCTCTCTCTCTCTCTCTCTCTCTCTCTCTCTCTCTCTCTCTCAGACTGCAGCACACAAACCCAATGTCTGCAGGAGCATCTTCTGGTTAATAGTAATGATTTGGCATGACTGTATCTAGCGCTTCTCTGCTGTCCAAAGCACTTTATATTGTAACTCAGTGCTTGCACCACCGATGTGGAGCCATTTCTCATTCTCTCTTTTTGTGCAGTGCTATCACCCACCTGGCAATCATCTCTCAGTAACTCTTATTCTCCTCTACCTGCAATATGACAGCAACTGACACTGACCTCACCTTAGTACCTATTGTCCCTGTGACACACAATCCCACGTCTGTAGGAGCCTCTAGTGTTTTTATATTAGTGTAGATAAAGAACAGGGGATGAGGAGAGGAAGACATCTTAGACTATTGATATGCATCCCTTTAAATATAATTGCTTCCATGTCTGTAGTGTAGATGAAGGTGAGGAGACGAGGAGAGGAAGACAGCTTAAACTATTGAGATGCGTCCATCTGAATCATCCTTTCTTTGGTCTTTAGACACAAAAACAGCATTGCATCGCCCAGAGCTGGAGCCGCTCTACTCTACTGTGTGTAGCAGAGCATCAATGAGTGATTTTACTGCTGGGCTTTTCTCTCTCCACTGAGTGAGCAGGCCATAATGAGCCCAATAAAGACGTCCGGCAGGCTGGGTCGGCCGATGACTGAGGGTGTGAGGAGAAATGAGAGAGAGGAGAGTAGAGATGGGAGAGAGGAGAGATGGGAGAGGAGAGATGGGAGACTATCTGGCATCATAAATACAAGGACGGGGGAAAGGGCTGAGTACAGTCTTTAACATGAACACACCCGAGTTCACATATGTGACCGACCGCCTTGATTTGGTCTTATGTAGCAAAATTAAATGGTGTTTTCTTTACATTGAATAAAAGCAGAGACACAGAGCTACAAAATGGTATATCATACACAGCATTTGAGGAACAATGGGACTTGTTTCTCACTTTGAGAAAATGGCCTTTGAATGTTTTGGTACCTACTGGAGAGCTCTTTGTCTACACCCATTCAGCATCATTCACACCCTCTTAACCTGTTAGGGCTAGGGGGCAGTATTGACACAGCCGGATAAAAAACGTACCCGATTTAATCTGGTTACTACTACTCGCCCAGTAACTAGAATATGCATATAATTATTGGCTTTGGATAGAAAACACCCTAAAGTTTCTAAAACTGTTTGAATGGTGTCTGTGAGTATAACAGAACTCATATGGCAGGCCAAAACCTGAGAAGATTCCATGCAGGAAGTGGCCTGTCTGACAAATTGTGTTTCATCTTGGCTCTTTTTATTGAAGACTGAGGATCTTTGCAATAACGTGACACTTCCTACGGCTCCCATAGGCTCTCAGAGCCCGGGAAAAAGCTGAACGATATCGAGGCAGGCTCTGGCTGAAACACATTATCGCTTTTGGCAAGTGGCCGATCAGAGTACTATGGGCTTAGGTGTGTGCCCGAGTCGACCGAATGCTTTATTTTCTTTCGTCTGTTTACCTAAACGCAGATTCCCGGTCAGAATATTATCGCTTTTTATGAGAAAAATTGCATAAAAATTGATTTTAAACAGCGGTTGACATGCTTCGAAGTACGGTAATGGAATATTTACACATTTTTTGTCACGAATTGCGCCATGCTCGTCACCCTTATTTACCCTTTCGGATAGTGTCTTGAACGCACGAACAAAACGCCGCTGTTTGGATATAACTATGGATTATTTTGAACCAAACCAACATTTGTTATTGAAGTAGAAGTCCTGGGAGTGCATTCTGACGAAGACAGCAAAGGTAATAACATTTTTCTTATAGTAAATCTGACTTTGATGAGTGCTAAACTTGCTGGGTGTCTAAATAGCTAGCCCTGTGATGCCGGGCTATCTACTGAGAATATTGCAAAATGTGCTTTCACCGAAAAGCTATTTTAAAATCGGACTTATCGAGTGCATAGAGGAGTTCTGTATCTATAATTCTTAAAATAATTGTTATGCTTTTTGTGAACGTTTATCGTGAGTAATTTAGTAAATTCACCGGCAGTGTTTGGTGGGAATGCTAGTCACATGCTAGTCACATGCTAATGTAAAAAGCTGGT
Organism: Salmo salar; assembly: GCF_965601325.2. Lineage (NCBI taxonomy): Eukaryota > Metazoa > Chordata > Actinopteri > Salmoniformes > Salmonidae > Salmo > Salmo salar. Next base: position 58,566,563 of record NC_138292.1, read on the forward strand.
TTTTGATATAAATATGAACTTGATTGAACAAAACATGCATGTATTGTATAACATAATGTCCTAGGGTTGTCATCTGATGAAGATCATCAAAGGTTAGTGCTGCATTTAGCTGTGGTTTGGGTTTATGTGACATTATATGCTAGCTTGAAAAATGGGTGTCTGATTATTTCTGGCTGGGTACTCTGCTGACATAATCTAATGTTTTGCTTTCGTTGTAAAGCCTTTTTGAAATTGGACAGTGTGGTTAGATTAACGAGAGTCTTATCTTTAAAATGGTGTAAAATAGTCATATGTTTGAAAAATTGACGTTTTTGCATTTTTGAGGAATTTGAATAACGCACCACGGGATTACACTGGCTGTTGAGTAGGTGGGACGCTTGCCCATAGAGGTTAAGCTTTAGCCCCACCCATCTCTGTAACGGTTGATCCGAGCATACTGTTCTAACAACAGCAATCAAGCACCCAAACTAACTGTCTAACGTTGGCTAGCTTGCTAGCTACTTCCAGACACAAATGAGAGAACAGGTCACTGACTATTTTACTCGCCCTATCAGAGCTGGTTAGGCTGTTTTTATGTTATCCAGAGCGTTATAGACATGCAACTGTGCAGCTGGCAACACATTTATTTTTTTTGCCAACGTTTACTGACACCGGCAATATGCAGCTTTCGTAAATTCGTCAGTTATTCTGCGTTCTGGCACATTCAGACGAGAGTGCTCTGAAATCAGAGTAGATAGCCAGAGCGAATTTTGCAACTAAGTCTATCGACAGTTGTCGCAGTGACATTATTAGAATGGTTACTTGCATAGTGGAGTCTTTTGTTAAGACATCTAGATGGCTAGCTAGGTAAACAATGAACCATAATCCCAACTCATGACGTTACTACCCTGCATGAATCTGCAGGTAGCTCACCAACCAGGTTCAATGTTAGCTAGCTAACATTAGGCTATAACTAGGAAAGCAAATGGCTCTGAGATACGAATAATAAGATCATACACGTAACGTTAGCTAGCGAGGCAGCCAGCTAACGTTAGCTAGCTAGTTAACAGTACACTTTAACTTGAAATGAAAACTGCTTTCTGTCAAAATTAGAAACATGTAATATCTGAAAATGTAGCTAGCTAGACTATCTTACCCATATACATCATGGATGGACTCCTCTCCCTGTCATGGATGCCGTTAGTTTGAAGATGTAATCCGGAGACAGGTGTTTTCTCCATCTCCTTAGCTATCATAATTTAATTCCACTGATTTCAAAACTCGGTCCTCCAGAAGGTGGAGAGCAACACTTATGCAGTTCTACTATGCAATATATCTTTTTTAAAGCTGCGTTAGACAGGATTACCTACACATACTGACCAGCTCAAATAGACACAGTGGCTAACCTGGCTATCTGCAGACCAATCCGAACTCATCTCTCGGCGTGTCCAGCCCACTCATTATCTCAGCCAATCATGGCTAGCGGGAAGGTTGCTGGCTTTTTCTGTGGCTAAATCAAATCAAATCAAAGTTTATTTGTCACGTGCACCGAATACAACAGGTGTAGACCTTACAGTGAAATGCTTACTTACAGGCTCTAACCAATAGTGCGAAAAAAAGGTGTGTGTGTGTGTGTGTGTGTGTGTGTGTGTGTGTGTGTGTGTGTAGGTAAGTAAAGAAATAGAACAACAGTAAAAAGACATTTGAAAATAAGAGTAGCAAGGCTATATACAGACACCGGTTAGTCAGGCTTATTGAGGTAGTATGTACATATAGGTATGGTTAAAGTGGCTATGCATATATGGTGAACAGAGAGCAGCAGTAGCGTAAAAAGAGGGGTTGGTTGGTGGTGGGACAAATGCAGATAGCCCGATTAGCCACTGTGCGTGAGCACTGGTTGGTCGGGCCAATTGAGGTAGTATGTACATGAATGTATAGTTAAAGTGACTATACATATACAGTGGGGGGGGAAAGTATTTGATCCCCTGCTGATTTTGTACGTTTGCCCACTTACAAAGAAATGATCAGTCTATAATTTTAATAGTAGGTTTATTTGAACAGTGAGAGACAGAATAACAACAAAAAAATCCAGAAAACGCATGTCAAAAATGTTATAAAATTATTTGCATTTTAATGAGGGAAATAAGTATTTGACCCCTCTGCAAAACATGACTTAGTACTTGGTGGCAAAACCCTTGTTGGCAATCACAGAGGTCAGACGTTTCTTGTAGTTGGCCACCAGGTTTGCACACATCTCAGGAGGGATTTTGTCCCACTCCTCTTTGCAGATCTTCTCCAAGTCATTAAGGTTTCGAGGCTGACGTTTGGCAACTCAAACATTCAGCTCCCTCCACAGATTTTCTATGGGATTAAGGTCTGGAGACAGGTTAGGCCACTCCAGGACCTTAATGTGCTTCTTCTTGAGCCACTCCTTTGTTGCCTTGGCCGTGTGTTTTGGGTCATTGTCATGCTGGAATACCCATCCACGACCCATTTTCAATGCCCTGGCTGAGGGAAGGAGGTTCTCACCCAAGATTTGACGGTACATGTCCCCTTAGCATAAAAACACCTCCAAAGCATAATGTTTCCACCTCCATGTTTGACGGTGGGGATGGTGTTCTTGGGGTCATAGGCAGCATTCCTCCTCCTCCAAACACGGCGTGTTGAGTTGATGTCAAAGAGCTCCATTTTGGTCTCATCTGACCACAACACTTTCACCAGTTGTCCTCTGAGTCATTCAGATGTTCATTGGCAGACTTCAGATGTGCCTGTATATGTATTCTTGAGCAGGGGGACCTTGCGGGTGCTGCAGGATTTCAGTTCTTCACGGCGTAGTGTGTTACCAATTGTTTTCTTGGTGACTATGGTCCCAGCTGCCTTGAGATCATTGACAAGATCCTCCCATGTAGTTCTGGGCTGATTCCTCACCGTTCTCATGATCATTGCAACTCCACGAGGTGAGATCTTGCATGGAGCCCCAGGCCGAGGGATATTGACAATTCTTTTGTGTTTCTTCCATTTGCGAATAATCGCACCAACTGTTGTCACCTTCTCACCAAGCTGCTTGGCGATGGTCTTGTAGCCCATTCCAGCCTTGTGTAGGTCTACAATCTTGTCCCTGACATCCTTGGAGAGCTCTTTGGTCTTGGCCATGGTGGAGAGTTTGGAATCTGATTGATTGATTGCTTCTGTGGACAGTTGTCTTTTTTACAGGTAACAAGCTGCGGTTAGGAGCACTCCCTTTAAGAGTGTGCTCCTAATCTCAGCTCGTTACCTGTATAAAAGACACCTGGGAGCCAGAAATCTTTCTGATTGAGAGGGGGTCAAATACTTATTTCCCTCATTAAAATGCAAATCAGTTTATAACATTTTTGACATGCGTTTTTCTGGATATCTTTGTTGTTATTCTGTCTCTCACTGTTGAAATAAACCTACCATTAAAATTATAGATTGATCCTTTCTTTGTCAGTGGGCAAACGTACAAAATCAGCAGGGGATCAAATACTTTTTTCCCCCACTGTAAGATACAGAGAGTAGCAGCAGCTACTGGGAGGGGGGGGGCACACAATGCAAATAGTCCGGGTAACCATTTGGTTACCTGTTCAGGAGTCTTATGGCTTGGAGGTAAAAACTGTTGAGAAGCCTTTTTGTCCTAGACTTGGCACTCCGGTACCGCTTGCCATGCGGTAGTAGAGAGAACAGTCTATGACTGGGGTGGCTGGGGTAGAGGTCCTGGATGGCAGGCAGCTTTGCCCCAGTGATGTACTGGGCCGTACGCACTACCCTCTGAAGTGCCTTGCAGTCGGAGGCCGAGCAATTGCGGTACCAGGCAGTGATGCAACCGGTCAGGATGCTCTCGATGTTGCAGCTGTAGAACCTTTTGAGGATCTCAGGACCCATGCCAAATCTTTTTAGTTTCCTGAGGGGGAATAGTCTTTGTCGTGCCCTCTTCACGACTGTCTTGGTGTGTTTGGACCATTCTAGTTTGTTGTTGATGTGGACACCAAGGAATTTGAAGCTCTCAACCTGCTCCACTACAGCCCCGTCGATGAGAATGGGGACGTGCTCGGTGCTCTTTTTCCTGTAGTCCACAATCATCTCCTTAGTCTTGGTTACGTTGAGGGATAGGTTGTTATTCTGGCACCACCTGGCCAGGTCTCTGACCTCCTCCCTATAGGCTGTCTCGTCGTTGTCGGTGATCAGGCCTACCACTGTTGTGTCATCTGCAAACTTAATGATGGTGTTGGAGTCGTGCCTGGCCATGCAGTCGTGGGTGAACAGGGAGTACAGGAGGGGACTGAGCACGCACCCCTGGGGAGCTCCAGTGTTGAGGATCAGCGTGGCAGATGTGTTGCTACCTACCCTCACCACCTGGGGGCGGCCCGTCAGGAAGTCCAGGATCCAGTTGCAGAGGGAGGTGTTTAGTCGCAGGTTTCTTAGCATAGTGATGATCTTTGAGGGTACTATGGTGTTGAACGCTGAGCTGTAGTCAATGAATAGCATTCTCTGTTCCTTTTGTCCAGGTGGGAAAGGGCAGTGTGGAGTGCAATAGAGATTGCATCATCTGTGGATCTGTTTGGGCTGTATGCAAATTGGTGTGGGTCTAGGGTTTCTGGGATAATGGTGTTGATGTGAGCCATTACCAGCCTTTCAAAGCACTTCATGGCTATGGACGTCAGTGCTACGGGTCTGTAGTCATTTAGGCAGGTTGCCTTTGTGTTCTTGGGCACAGGGACTATGGTGGTCTGCTTGAAGCATGTTGGTAGTACAGACTCAATCAGGGACATGTTGAAAATGCTAGTGAAGACACCTGCCAGTTGGTCAGCACATGCCCGGTGCACATGTCCTGGTAATCCGTCTGGCCCCGCAGCTTTGTGTATGTTGACCTGTTTAAAGGTCTTACGTCGGCTACGGAGAGCGTGATCACACAGTCGTCCGGAACAGCTGATGCTCTCATGCATGGCTCAGTGTTGCTTGCCTCGAAGAGCATAGAAGTGATTTAGCTCGTCTGGTAGGCTTGTGTCGCTGGGCAGCTCACGGCTGTGCTTCCCTTTGTAGTCTGTAATAGTTTGCAAGCCCTGCCACGTCCAACGAGCGTCGGAGCCGGTGTAGTATGATTTAACCAACTAGGCTCGTAATTTAACAATTTTATTTGTATTTACAGATGGAATACAAGTTTGTTATTAAGGCACATGAAAGTTCACATGTTCCGGAAGGCATTTCTGCCACAAAATGAACGTTTAAGTTCAAATGGCTCTCCTGTGAAGTAGTGACCTGCGACATACGCCTAGTTTCCTGAAACGTGTCACATATGCGTATGTACACAAACACACACGCACACTTCACTGCGGCTCTTTAATTACTTGTTACTTTTATCTCTTATTCTTATCCGTATTTTTTTTAAATTGCATTGTTGGTTAGGGGCTCGTAAGTAAGCATTTCACTGTAAGGTCTACACCTGTTGTATTCGGCGCATGTGACTAATAAAATTTGATTTGATTTGACTAACAGCCTGGTGACATACCAAGGACCCTTTGGCAATAGAAAAGCCTTCTTCTACTCCATCACCTCTCCCCTCTCCCTCTCTTCACATCTTCCAGCCCCTGATCTCACCTGGGATGTGTGGAAGTGGAGGAAGAGAGAGAGGGAGAGGGTGGAATGAGTGATGGCCTGGATATAAGGAAACCAGACCAGAACCCCTGGGTCTTGGGTCTCTCTCAGGTGGTTGGGGGCTTCCCATCTCCCACCTAATCTTTGATTGTAGGTTAGAGAGAGAGAAAGAGATTGAGAGAGAGTGAGAAAGAGACCAGAGAGAGAGGAAGACATTGAGCGAGAGAGAGAGAGAGACTACGCCCAGCTCACTACCCCCAGCTCATAAACCCTGTGCTAACCTGGCATCATAGAGAAGAGTGCAACCCCCTCTGGCATTCAGGCAACACCAAGTGGCTGCTCTGTGGCCATTTGGCCCATTTGGCAACCTCAACAGACATCTATATATAAGGATCTGACAGCATCCTGGTGCACATAGTGATGTGTACTGTAGGTATCCTAGGGATATGTGCCAAATGACTCCCATATAGTGTACTACATAGGGAACAAGGTGCCATTTGAGACGCAGCCTAGATATTCAGTTGTTATGGCCGCCAGGCTTTCCAGGATCAGTTTGTTTGTTGCGCGAGGATCAGGTAGAGAAGCTGGTATTGCCCTTCCTTGACCTGCCTGCTTCCCACACGCACACACTTCTGCACGCACGCACACAAACACACACGCGCTTACGCACACACGTACGCACACACACATACCAACACAACTTAATTGGTGGCATTAGGACAAAGTTAGGGAATAGAAAAGCCTTTTTCCACTCCATCACCTCATCCCCTCTACCTCTCCTCACACCCTCCAGCCCCTGACGTCAACTGGGATGTGTGGAAGCAGAAGAGGAGGAGAGAGAGGGAGGAATGGGTGTTGGCCTGGATATAAGGAAATCAGGCCAGAGCCCCTGGGTCTTGGTCTCTCCTGGGTCTTGGTCTCTGAGGGTGTTGGGGGCTTCCCATCTCTCACTTGATCTTGAATGGGAAACCAGAGAGAGAGAGAGAGCGAGAGGGAGAGTTATAGAGAGAAAGAGGGAGAGAGTTAGAGAGAGACAGAGAACTCCAGTAAGTGATCTAGAGCTATCAATGTTAGAGAAGAGCAAGAATGGGCATATCCTGGGAGGTGATGATCAACTGTAACCTATCTGATGCTCATAAATCTTGTACTAACATGGCACATGGCATCATTAAAGTGCAACACCCTCTGGCATTCAGGTAACACCCACTGGCTGCTGTGAGGTCATTTGGCAACCTCCACAGACTGTATATATGGCTCTGACAGCATCCTGGTGCACTTTTGGGAACACAGTGATGTGTTAGCCTGAGGTAGCCTAGGTATTCAACTGTTATGGCCGGCAGGCTTTTCAGGAGTAGTTTGTTGTGCAAGGATCCGGTTGAGAAGCCGGTCTCCATACACACAGTGCTACACACACACACACACACCCTCGGCCCCTCCCATTGATCACCCTGTTCCCACTGTTGTCAGAAAGGCTAAGGAGTGACTGGAGAAGTGCCAGCTGAACCCCATCCAAAACAAACCACTACCCCATCCTTCTCTACCCTGTCTCTTCTGACCTAAGCCACCAACTGCTTACTGGCATAAAGGTATTCACCCACCCTGACCAAACTGTCCCAGTCTCTATTGTACTGAACTACCAGGGCTGGGGTGACGCTGTCTGGCTGTCGGTGTGTGTGTGTGCGTGCGTGCGTGCGTGTGTGAGTGAGAGTATGTGTGTGTGTGTGTGAGTGTGTGTGTGCAGAAGGGTTGTGTGTGTGTCTTCATTTTGTTTGTCTTTCTTTCTGTCCGTCCATCTGCGCTCAACTGAACTTTAATTCAGACTTAATGGAGGCCCTATCTGAGTCTCATGTCTTGAGGGAGAAGACCTTTGGAAGTTGCTCAACTTCTACATACTGAACGGTACTTTAACCATTCTTAGCCATGCTCACCATACGGCACCTAACACAGCAGCGCAGATCCTACGCTGTACACACTGGCTATGCAAAACGGCTTCCTCACGCCCAAATAGTTCTTCGGCAACAGGTGTCAAGTCGGGTTAATCGACACCATTCACCTAAAATCGTACCAGTTCTTCCTACTGTGTGTTTTTCTTTGTGTGTTTCCTGTAACTCTTCACTCTCTGCCTCCACTACTGCTACTTTTTTCTTGCAGTCTAATATTTCCATCCCGAGAGGTGCGATGGGGCCTAGTTTATTTCCTCTACCCCATGCTGGGTGGCATTCCTTGGGGCATGGAGATGTGAAGACCCCCTCCTGGTCCTCTATGGAATACTAAACAGGCTCTTTCTCCTTGTATTGCCCCTGGCCCACCCTGTGTGTGCCTACAGATTGTGTGCATGTATGTGTGTATGTGCAAGTGTGCGCAATCGAAGGGCGGGTGTGTGTGTTTGTGTGTTTATGTGTGTATGTGCGATCAAGGGTTGGGTGTGTATTCTGGGAGGCAGACAGGCTCCAACAGCGCTTTAGTGAATTTAGGAATAGTGCTTTTGGCTTCCAGCCCTGAGTTTTCGTCCGTTAGCAGTTCAACCAGTATTGAGAGAGAGAGATCAGTTAGAGGTGAGAGCCCTTGAGTGATATTGCCTTTACTATCCTCTAAAGCTGTCGAATGCTCTGTGTGGGATGTACCTGTGTGTAATTGGGCTGCTCTCTGTACCTCCCTCTTTCTTGTCTCTCTTTCTCGTCTCTCTCTCTCTCTCTCACTCTCTCTCTCTCTCTCCCTCCCTCCTACTTCTCAGGCATGAAGAGATAAAGTAAGGTTCCTCTATTAGCATTAGACTGGATTAGAGCTGTTGGAGCGACACTGAATGAATGACAAGTGTCTCATGATCTTTAACCTTTAACCCCCCCCCCCCCACCTCAATACACTCCGTGACCTCTTGGGTCTTCTCACAGTGACAGATTCCACTAGCCTAATTGAAATTCCTTTAGTGTTTCACTTACGACCATGTTTGAGTTAAGACCACGTTTGAGCACTTGTTTTAGAACTTGCATTTTAGGTTTGTGTTCACTGATCACTGTTCAACCAACACCTTTACTGAAAGCCTAAGAATGTATCTGTCAGTGTTTCACGCTATCAGTGTTTTGACTGGTGATGTTAATAAGGCTGACAGTACTACTTGTGTTGTCCTGTAGTCTGCACGCTTTCCAGATAGTGAGTGTGTATGTGTTCTGGGAGGCAGACAGGCTCCAACAGAGCTCTAGTGATGTTAGGAATTAAATAAATGTAACCTTTATTTAACTAGGCAAGTCAGTTAAGAACACATTCTTATTTACAATGACGGCCTACCCCGGCCAAACCTGGACCAATTGTGCACCACCCTATGGGACTCCCAATCACAGCCAGATGTGATGCAGCCTGGATTTGAACCAGGGACACCTCTTGCACTGAGATGCAGTGCCTTAGACAGCTGCACCACTCGGGAGCCCAACAGGGAGCGAGAGAGAGAATTATGCCTTTATTAGCCTCTAATGCTCAGTGTGGGATGATATACATGTGTGTTATTGGGCTGCCCTCTGTACCTCCCCACCCCTCTCTCTCTCCCTCTCTCTCTCCCTCCCCACCTGTCTCTCTCTCACCCCCCCTCTCTCTCTCTCTCTGGTATGGTAAACTCTTGATAAACTGGGCACATTAAGAAGGCATTGACCTACTCACAATACTGGTGAATGCATATTCAATAGGAGTGTGTGCATGCATTGAGTTATTGAGCTTGTTTTGGCTGATCAGTGGAGTCTATGGTGCTACAGATGACAATCTGTTTGCCTTCCATTTGGGACTTATATTAGCCTACTGATCAACAACATTTGCATTGAAACATCACTCCAGCATGTCACGCCTGTATGGAAAGACATCATGTAGGCACTGCTGTTAGTTTGAGAATATAAAAGAACATCTATTCAATGCAAATGGGTCCAATTTAACGTGATTTGTGATCACGGATGCTTATCAAACTAGTATATTTTGTAATTTTCCGTGATCTGAATGTTTTCCTTCTATCTGTCAATAAACATTTCTAAACAACTTCAGTCAGCAGCATACCACCCTGCATGCCACTGCTGGCTTGTTTCTGAAGCTAAACAGGGTTGGTCCTGGTCAGTCCTTGGATCGGAGACCAGATGCTGCTGGAAGTGGTGTTGGAGGGCCAGTAGGAGGTACTCTTTCCTCTGGTCTAAAAAAATGCCCCAGGGCAGTGTAGGGTGCTGTCTTTCAGATGGGATGTTAAACAGGTGTCCTGACTCTCTGAGGTCATTAAAGATCCCATGGAACTTATCTTAAGAGTAGGGGTGTTAACCCTGGTGTCCTGGCTAAATACTCAATCTGGCCCTCAAACTCACCTAATAATCCCCAATTTACAATTGGCTCATTCATCTCCTCTCCCCTGTAACTATTCCCCAGGTTGTTGCTGTAAATGAGAATGTGTTCGCAGTCAACTTACCTGGTAAAATAATGGATAAATAAAAATAAACTCAGCTGCCAGGATGAAATTCAAAACAACTCAATTGGCTTGTTCAGCTATCTGTCAACAAATGGGTGGTTTGTAACTTTATCCCACTGCTATGATTGGATAGAGTGAGGCTGTAGCCAGTGATGCCAATTTAGCAATTTTGTTGCTAGATAGAGCAACTTTTCAGACCACCCTGGCAACTTTTTTTTCAAACAGCACCTAGCAACAAATTTAGCTACTTTTAAAAATTTATTTGGAACTTTTAGCAACTTTTGAAAAGTCACTCAAACGCTAACATGCACGCATTTTCCCTCTAAATGACACAAAAACGATTTTCTCTGTCACACACTCAATCACAACACACGTGTCTGGCTGCAAAAGTGCATTGTGAGTGACGTCAGCAGCAGGCCAGCAGCAATTTCAGCAAATTGCAAATCATTGTTGGCTGACTGCAGCAGTAGTACGTGTTCGACGAGCCAAACCCAACGAATATAGTTGGTCACGAATGTTTGATCTTGAACAAACTTACAACGTCAATCAACATGTCTCAATCAAAATTGTACAGCCAGAAGTACAGAATAGAGTGGAAGTCTATACCTGAACAAATGTCAAATCATAGTTTTTGCCGAGATTTTTAATTTAATTAGTTTAATGTATTTTTATTATTAACAGTAACATGCAGTTTTTGCCGAGATGGTCAGTCAATTTGAGTAACGTTATTGTGTAGTCTACGTATTGACGCAGTTTTACGTTATCACCCAATGGCATCACAACGTCATTTAGCAACTTTTAGCAACAAATCAACTTGCCCTGAAAATTAGTTGGCAACACTGGCTGTAGCTCCGCTCCCTTTCACATGTCCGATTGCGGCTGGTCAGATCAGCACACCTGTAAATAGCTAACGTTACGCTTCGAACACACCGATAGAGGTTTGCGCAAAATAGCACGCATAATCATCTGGATATGCATGCAACAAAAGTTCAACATTAACCTTCTGCCACCATTTCTGTCAAGCCGTTTACGCATACAGTTTGACGCATACGTTCGATAAATCCAATGTATGTTTCACACCGAACACACTGCAAAGCAATGCTGCAAGGCAAACGCAGCGTTTCATTGCAAATGAATGTAATTCTGGTGTGCCAAAATGCAAAACACTGTCGGTGTGATCAAAGCCTTACTCCGCAAGTCAGATATGGCTCGTTGCTGAAAAGGGTTCATGTTCAAAATGATAACGAGCTCTACGTTGGCTATTAGCTCCTATCTGATATCTTAGCACCTTGTTTATCTAGCCAGCATAGTAGCTAATATATCTAGCTAGATAACACCACAGATGAAATGGTTATTTTTCAAAATATTTGCTAAAAGGTCACATAGCTATCTACTTAGCTTATTGCGTGCATAACTAAACTAATATTTGCAACAGGAGTTTGATTTTGGTCAGTGTGTCAATTCATCCATTTCAGCGCTTTGTTATGTATAGGGACTATCGGCTAAGCCGATAGAGAAGGGCCGATAGACTAGAAAAGGCCAATATTGGTCCGATATATCGACTCGGCTGATTATCGGTCAATAGCCTCCATGACCTCCTGTGACCCCCCCACAAGCCTGATTTAAATCCCTTTAGTGTTTTACTTAACACCTTGTATGAGTTAAGACCTCATTTGAGCACTTGTTCTAGCACTTGGATTTTAGGTCTGAGCTCACTGTTCACTGATAACCAACATGTAATGACCTTTGCTGAAACTCTAAAAACGTGTCTATCATTGTTAGACGCTATCAATATTTTGACTGAAAGTCAGAGTACTATTTGCATAGTCCTGTAGATCTGTTGACTGTACAAAGATGAGTGTGTGTGTGTGTACCCCCCTGCTTACCTCTCCCCCTCTGTATGTAAATGTTAAAGTATTTTGTCTGTAATGTATTTTTCGTTATTTGTTTCGGACCCCAGTAAGACTAGCTGGCGCCATTGGTGTCGGCTAATGGCGATCCTAATAAATCAAATCTCTCTCGCTCTACAGCGTGGTGACAAAGCCCTTGCACATCCGGTCATCATGTGTACGCGGGTGTCCTTTAACCCCGAGCCTGGGTGCCATCTATTCCCAGAAGAAGAGGAGGAAGGAAAGGTGGAGGGCAGAGAGAGGGCAGAGTTAGACATGGACAGTGCTGTGGAGAGCAACCCGGGATCAGATGTCTCTGAAGGGGAGAGGAGCGGAGGAGACAAGGAGGATGGACCTGGGGGACTTTTCTTTCCTGGAGACAAGTGAGTACCTCTTTTAGTTGTTAATCTTTGTGTGGTGTTGAACATATGGTGTCTTCATAAGTGAACTCTCTTTATTAAAAAACTGTAGAGATTAGACTTGTTAATGTACATGTAATGTAACTCATCTACCTCATGTGAAATATATCATTTGCAATCTTATAAAAAAAATCTGCACTGTCAGAATCTGAATGGTCACCCTTAAAATTGAAAAATGAATGTATTTTTTCATTACGACACTTTAAACTTATTGAATGTTACTTCCTGAAAGTCTACTTCCTGTTTTTGCAGGTGCAGTCAGCTAAACCCATCAGTGACTTCAGACCTGTCGACACGTTCCTCTGCCTCTCTGAACGAGGAGCAGTTTGAGGACTACGGAGAGGGAGAGGACGTGGACTACACTCCCAGCAGCCCCTGCCCCGAAGACGAGACGCGTACCAACGGCTACTCTGACCTAGGCTCCTCTGTACCCTCCAGGTAGGGGGGGCCCTGACAGACTAATACACAGACACACTATTACATAGAGTATCATTATTACAACATCCACAGAAAGTTGGGGAACACCATATGCAACGACAAATACAAACGTATACGTGACCAAAACTGTGAGAAATGATATGAGACAGAAACACAAACACGAAGATGATTCATTACCTGTCAAACATCATGTGACCCAGAAAGGCAAACTGATAAACTAGAGAAATCTGCATAACACTGTGCAACAAAAATATGACAAATACATGCACAGCATCACCCAACCCAGAAATACAAACACACAGAGCTAAGAGTTTGAAGGATTTCAGATCCCTGTGGTGATGACTTACTGTACCCCACAGAGCATAATGTTATATTTTCACAAAACACCCACTGTCAAGTCTCATACCCCCTGTCCTATAAGTCTGTTACCCTCTTAATCTCCCAGTGTGTGTGTGTGTGTGTGTGTGTGTGTGTGTGTGTGTGTGTGTGTGTGTGTGTGTGTGTTTGTATGTGTGCATGTTAATATGAATGTGTAACCACTTCAGGCTGCTTCTCTCCTCTCTCAGAGCTTCTCTTACCAAACTCATTCGTTTTTACTCTTGACTGGAACTGAGTATGATGGTGTCCCAATGTACCCTATTACCTACATATTGCACTACTTTTGAACAGAGACCTATTGGCCCTGGTCAAAAGTAGTGCACCATAAAGGGAATAGGGTGCCATTGGAGACGTAGCCTATATGGCCCCCAGGGCCTCTCTTGATTAATATTCATCTATAGAGCTGTTTTGAAGGAGGATTTACTCCCAACATTATTCAGCTTTCTTGGTACTGCTCCGAATATCAAGTACCTAAACTCATTACTATGGACTTTTCTTTTGTTTGTCCTACTTCTAAGTTGAGTTTAGATTAGTGCTTTATGATATTTGTAGACCCAGACAGCAGCGTGGGGGGTGAATACAGTGAACTGTGTGTTTGCACGTGCATGTAATGTGTTTTGTGTGTGTGGTCAGGCGGGCGGGCGGGGATGGGTGTAGTGTGAATACAATGTACTGTGTGTTTGCACGTGCATGTAATGTGTTTGTGTGTCTACTGTATTTGTATTTATGATGATCCCAGTAATTCCTGCTAAGGCAGATGCTACTCTTCCTGGGGTACAGAAAAATTAAGGCAGTTATACACAATTAACATTTACATTACATTACACAACAGATTTCACAACACATTAAGTGTATTCACTCGTGCCACTACTCTACTACCACATATGTACAACACAAAATCCATGTGTATGTTAGTGTATAGTGCGTTTGTTATCGTGTGTGTATATGTGTGTGCCTGTGCCTGTTTTTTATCTGATTTTACTGCTTACTGTGTGTGTGTGTGTGTGTGTGTGTGTGTGTGTGTGTGTGTGTGTGTGTGTGTGTGTGTGTGTGTGTGTGTGTGTGTGTGTGTGTGTGTGTGTGTGTGTGTGTGTGTGTATTCTGTCTCTAACGCTTTTATCTTTATCTGTGTGTGTAGTGCTGGCCAGACCCCCAGGAAGACACGCCACCTGTACAACAATGAGATGATGGACGTGTACTGTTCCCAGTGCTGTAAGAAGGTCAACCTACTCAACGACCTGGAGGCCAGGCTGAAGAACCTCAAAGCCAACAGGTAACACAGGATAGGACACCCACCGACACCATTACACATACGGGCCTAGAGCCCGGCTGACTGACTGGATCTAGAACTGACGCAGGAGTTTTTTCATGTCAGATCACGTGGACAGTTAAACTCCTGGCTCTGAGAATGAGATGTGTTTTCACAGAAAATGAAGCTGGTCATTATTTCAGGGAAATGACACACTTCTATTGTCCACTATGTTTACCCTGACTGACTATTGTACTGTAGGTAAGATAGGTTAGATAATACTGTCATAGTGACCTGCTGTTTATTTTGGTGATGTCACAAAGGGCTTAAACGTCTTGTCCACGCCCATACACGCATACACGCACACACACGCACACACACACACGCACACATACACAACTTGTTACGTAAATCCCCAAATGTCAGAATGGGTGGCCACCATTCATCAACCCACATCATCAGCGTGTGTACAGCGAGAGGTGTAGGCGGTCTATTTTCAGACATGTTATCCTTTGTGATCTTTATGGATTTAATCCCTTCCTCTGTAATCAAACAGACACACACACACACACTGCTTTGATGGACACACACTGACTGAGACTCACATCTCACATAGAACTTACTTATATAGACTTGCGCTCTCTTGTACACAGACACACAGACACATACACACACACACACACACCTGCAGTCCTATTATATGTAAGCTATAGCAGTAGTGGCCCTAGGCTGGATAACTCGGTAATGAATGTAATGAAGTGGTGAGGACTCTGGAATCGTTTTGTCTTCCCTTCAACTGCTGCTCTGTCTCTGCTGACTCTGCAGTTCTTCTGTCTGAAAAGATTATTCTCTACTAAGATGAATACCTGGGCTTACAGTAATTAGTCAGACCCCTACCTTCTGCAGGAGAGCAAGTAAAGACAGGGGGAGTAGTAAAGGGAGGAGAGGGAGAGAGGATGGGGAGGGGAAAGGGGGAATGGGAGTGGGAGAGAGAAAGTGAGAAGGGAGAGAGAAAGGAGGGAGGTTAGAGAACGTGGGATGATAAATAGTTGAATGGGCATGCAGAGAAGGAAAAAGCGACAAAGAGAGGGATTGTAGGAGAAGGATAAATTAAAGCAAAGATGGATGATGCAGAGTCGCTGAGAGTGAAGTGTTGCTGGCAGAGCGATGGAAAACTTCACAAGATCAATCCTTGAAGGAGGGACAGGAGGAGACAGAAAAAGAGGGATGGAGAGATGGATGATTGAAGACGTCTTGTCAGCATGCAGTCAGTCTGGGGAGATGCTTGAAATTGCATAAATGTGTGTGTGTGTGTGTGTGTGTGTGTGTGTGTGTGTGTGTGTGTGTGTGTGTGTGTGTGTGTGTGTGTGTGTGTGTGTGTGTGTGTGTGTGTGTGTGTGTGTGTGTGTGTGTGTGTGTGTGTGTGTGTGTGTGTGTGTGCGTGCGCACGTGCATTTGTGTGTGTGCATACTCTTACACCTGTGTGTGTGAGAGAGATTTCTCGCTTTGATTTAATGGTGAAGCAGACACAAAGCTTTGAGACATAACTATTGCTGAGCCCGCAAAACTACTGTTCCTATAGGCATCCTCAGGGAACATTATTTCATTAACATTGACATCCCCTTCATGCCCTACTCTCTGGTTGTGTCGTAAATGGCACCCTTTTCCCTTTATAGGGCTCTACTATTGACCAGGGTCTATAGGGCTCTACTATTGACCAGGGTCTATAGGGCTCTACTATTGACCAGGGTCTGTAGGGCTCTACTATTGACCAGGGTCTATAGGGCTCTACTATTGACCAGGGTCTATAGGGCTCTACTATTGACCAGGGTCTATAGGGCTCTACTATTGACCAGGGTCTATAGGGCTCTACTATTGACCAGGGTCTATAGGGCTCTACTATTGACCAGGGTCTGTAGGGCTCTACTATTGACCAGGGTCTATAGGGCTCTACTATTGACCAGGGTCTATAGGGCTCTACTATTGACCAGGGTCTATAGGGCTCTACTATTGACCAGGGTCTATAGGGCTCTACTATTGACCAGGGTCTATAGGGCTCTACTATTGACCAGGGTCTATAGGGCTCTACTATTTCCCAGGGTCTATAGGGCTCTACTATTGACCAGGGTCTATAGGGCTCTACTATTGACCAGGGTCTATAGGGCTCTACTATTGACCAGGGTCTATAGGGCTCTACTATTGACCAGGGTCTATAGGGCTCTACTATTGACCAGGGTCTATAGGGCTCAACTATTGACCAGGGTCTATAGGGCTCTACTATTGACCAGGGTCTATAGGGCTCTACTATTGCCCAGGGTCTGTAGGGCTCTACTATTGACCAGGGTCTATAGGGCTCTACTATTGCCCAGGGTCTGTAGGGCTCTACTATTGACCAGGGTCTATAGGGCTCTACTATTGCCCAGGGTCTGTAGGGCTCTGGTCAAAAGTAGTGCACTATAAAGGGAACTTGGTGCCATTTGGAACACACACTTTTTCTCCTCTTGTACAAATACTGATTAACAATACTACCTTAATACCAATCAAACAGCAATTAACTTTTCTACCTATAATTCATTGTTATAACTAATAAACAAATATATCCATGACATCTGACAAGGGTAAGACTAACTGGGATGTTTTCTGATTCTTTTTCTCCAGCCCCAATAGGAAAATCTCCAGCACAGCCTTTGGCAGGTCGGTCACATCTCCATATGTTTGTGTGGTTACTGTGTTTGTTTTTGTATGTTGGCCATTTCCTTGTTGATCCTGTCCGTTAGTCATGTGATCATTATGTTAGCCAGTGTTAGCCACTATCTAAGTAATTCTTCCTAAGTAATACGGTAATGGTTTTAGTATACTGAACCTATCTACCTCTTCTGTGTTCACTTTACTACTACAGTTACAACTGTGTACAGATATTAATTTGACCAGTTTCTCACAGCAGGGAAATAAACCTGCAGCAACGGGAAATATGGGCAAATGAAGGAAATTGATGAACAGGGTGATCAAATTAAGATGCTTGTTTGTACTGTACACATAGACGCAAGGGCACTGTGTTCAACATACAAGTGTACCTGTATACAATGCAGTGGAGGCATTATTATAGATTATTTTACAATACACATACCAACGACAACATCACACAACATCAACTACATCACACCTGCCCAGACCCACATGCTGACACCCCCATCGCAAGCGCCCGCATCACTCTCCACCATATGGCCTCAAACTGCACCATCTTGTTTCTCTCCATTGCCCACACACTTTCAACATTTAGATAATAAAGCATTCAAGTTTTCCATTGTGTTAACAATGGAGGATTGGTTGATTTTCAAGGTTTTGTATAGCTTGCCTATCATATGAATATCCTTTCATTGTGGTCAGTGTCTAGGGCTTTTTCCTACTTCCCTCCTCTAGCCTGTGAATTAAACTGACAAGAGAGATTTGGCCTGCCAGCACTGATCTATGTGTATAGTGTTTTCCCCAACCTCTACTCTTTTCCTTTCTCTTGTCCTCTACTCTCTCCTCTCTACTCTTTTCCTTTCTCTTGTCCTCTACTCTCTCAACCTCTACTCTTTTCCTTTCTCTTGTCCTCTACTCTCTCCTCTCTACTCTTTTCCTTTCTCTTGTCCTCTACTCTCTCCTCTCTACTCTTTTCCTTTCTCTTGTCCTCTACTCTCTCCTCTCTACTCTTTTCCTTTCTCTTGTCCTCTACTCTCTCCTCTCTACTCTTTTCCTTTCTCTTGTCCTCTACTCTCTCCTCTCTACTCTTTTCCTTTCTCTTCTCCTCTACTCTCTCCTCTCTACTCTTTTCCTTTCTCTTGTCCTCTACTCTCTCCTCTCTTATACTCTCTCCTCTTCTCTACTCTCTCCCTCTCTTCTACTCTCTCCCTCTCTTCTACTCTCTCCCTCTCTTCTACTCTCTCCCTCTCTTCTACTCTCTCCCTCTTCTACTCTCTCCCTCTCTTCTACTCTCTCCTCTCTTCTACTCTCTCCTTCTCTTCTACTCTCTCCCTCTCTTCTACTCTCTCCCTCTCTTCTACTCTCTCCCTCTCTTCTACTCTCTCCCTCTCTTCTACTCTCTCCTCTCCTCTACTCTCTCCCTCTCTTCTACTCTCTCCCTCTTCTACTCTCTCCCTCCTTCTACTCTCTTCCTCTCTTCTACTCTCTCCCTCTCTTCTACTCCTCTCCATCTTCTACTCTCTTCCTCCACCCTACTCTCTCCTCTCTTCTACTCTCTCCCTCTCTTCTACTCTCTCCCTATCTTCTACTATCTTCTCTCTTCTACTCTCTGGCTCTCTTCTACTCTCTCCCTCTCTTCTACTCTCTCCTCTCTCTACTCTCTTGTCTCTCTCTACTCTCTCCCTCTCTTCTACTCTCTCCTTCTCTTCTACTCTCCTCTCTCCCACTC
Source organism: Salmo salar (assembly GCF_965601325.2). NCBI lineage: Eukaryota > Metazoa > Chordata > Actinopteri > Salmoniformes > Salmonidae > Salmo > Salmo salar. The sequence continues at coordinate 58,585,371 of NC_138292.1, forward strand.
TTCTACTCTCTTCCTATCTTCTACTCTCACCCGCTCTTCTCGCTCTCCCTCTCTACTACTCTCTCCCTTTCTACTCTCTACTCTACTCTCCTCTACTCTCTCCCTCTCTACTTTCTCCTCTCTTCTACTCTACCCCTCCTCCTCTCTCCCTTTCCTTTCCTCTCTACCTCTCCTCCTCGCCTCTCTCCCTTTCCTCCCTACCTCTCCTCTCTTTTCTCCTTTTCCTTTCCTTTCCACCTCTCCTCCTCTCCCCTCTCTCTTTCCTTCCCTACTCTCTACTTCTCCTCCTCTCCTCCCCTACTCTTTTCCTCCCTTTCTCCTCCTCCTCTTATTGATGAATATACTCTGTAATGGAGGCTGGTGTGAAGGCATTCCATTAGTTAGAGTGGGGCCAGCTGTTGTGGCGGCAGTTTGAATGTCACGGGGGGGTGTGTGTGTGGTGTGTGTGTGTGTGTGTGTGTGTGTGTGTGTGTGTGTGTGGTGTGTGTGTGTGTGTGTGTGTGTGTGTGTGTGTGTGTGTGTGTGTGTGTGTGTGTGTGTGTGTGTGTGTGTGTGTGTGTGTGTGTGCGTGCGTGCGTGCGTACATATGGGCATGCATGCCTGTGTGTCTTTGTAGTGTAATAGTGTGTGATGTGTGTGTCTGCACTCCATGCAATATGATCAGCTCCCCCACTGGCACAGCCTTTTTGCTTATAGTCCCTTTTACATCCTATCCTGCAGCATTCTCTCTGCAAGAGTGGACACACAGTGGCATTATGGTTCAGCAGTAAAGCTCAGATTGATGCCCTATGGGGTGAAGCTAAAAAAGGATAGCTCTAGGACTACCACAGTTGGGAGAGATTTTATTGTTTTTTTCTTCAAGTCTTGTATAACAGCCTCTTCCTCTCTCTTCCTCTCTCTCTGTCTGCAGGCAGCTCCTCCACACCAGTAACTTCAGCAGCAGCAACGGCAGCACAGAGGACCTGTTCCGAGACAGCATCGACTCCTGTGACATCGACATCACTGAGAAGGTACCGTAGAGATACATTGTGTTCTGTTTAATTCTATGGAAGGGACCGCCATTTATTGTGTCTGTCTCTGTCTGTGACCGTTCCACTGCCTGCACTCCATTCTATTAAGGTGAAAATTGATAGGATACCAATTGTGAAATTGATTGCATTGGCTGCTACTGTCAAGCTGTGTTCTGCTGTGAATCAAGATGAATGGCTCTGGCAGAGCTTGTTGCTGATTGTGCTGGCTGAAGTAAGGACATTGGATGAACGCATGATATAACATCTCTTAACCTCTCGCTCTCTCTCCCCCCCTCCTCTCTCTGTCTCTCTCCCACACACAGGTGAGTTACCTAGAGAAGAAGGTAGCAGAGTTGGAGAATGACACGCTGATGAACGGAGATCTCAAGTCTAAGCTGAAGCAGGAGAACACACAGCTGGTTCACAGGTAGGAGGTTTACACACACACACATTCATGCCCACCCACCCATGTGTGTGAGCATGTTTTTGCATATCTCATTTATGCTTATGTTTGTTTATGTGTGTGTGTGCATGCTTGTGTGTGTGCGTGTGTGTGTGTCGCTCACAGGGTCCACGAGTTGGAGGAGCAGTTGAAGGACCAGGAGGCGCGGGCGGAGCAGAACACAGAGGAGGAGCAGAGACGACACCGTGAGGCCTACAGCAAGATGGAGAGAGACAAGAACACTGAGCTAGAGCTGCTACACAACCGGTAACACACACACAAACACACTTACTTCAATCATTTATACACTGCATCGTAGATACTTATATTTACATCTATGCGTGTACACAAAGGTGCTATCTAGAACCTAAAAGGGTTCTTTGGCTGTCCCCATAGCATAACCCTTTGAAAAAAACATTTTGGGTTCCAGGTAAAACCCTTTTGGGTTCCATGTAGAATTATTTCCACACAGGGTTTTACATGGAACCCAAAAGGTTTCTACCTGAAACCTAAAAGGGTTCTTTGGCTGTCCCCATAGCATAACCCTTTGAAAAAACATTTGGGGTTCCAGGTAAAACCCTTTTGGGTTCCATGTAGAATTATTTCCACACAGGGTTTTACATGGAACCCAAAAGGGTTCTACCTGAAACCTAAAAGGGTTTTACCTGGAATCAAAAAGGGTTCTCCTATGGGGACAGCCAAAGAACCCTTTTGGAAGCCTTTCTTCTAAGAGTGTAGTCCATAGAGCTAGGTAGATAGCATAGATTAGGCCTTGAGCTAGATACCAAATCCAGACCTTGAGCTCTGCCGTCCTGCTAATTTCCACTTCTCTTTGTTAGTGGCCTTGTTTTGAATAACCCTGACATATGTTAAACATGATGAGTTATCATAATGTGTTTCCTCTTCTTCCCCTACAGAGTCCAACAGCTAGAGGAGGAGAACGGGGATATATCGGTGAACATGTGCAGACTGAAGTCTCAGACAGAGAAACTGGACGAGGTATGTGCGTGCTTGCTTACATATCATCCTCAGAGACACAGTAGGCTCCAGTACTACTATCTCTACACAGACAGAGACCTCGATAACTGGTTACAAAAACATCAACACCCACCCATCAACAGCACGTGACCAATTGCCACAGTCACACACACACACACACACACACACACACACACACACACACACACACACACACACACACACACACACACACACACACACACACACACACGTTTGGAGGTGTGAAGGCTACAGCTGGGCTCATATCAACACCTCTATTTCCAGCCTGCCTGGTGAAAACATGCAAGGCAGTTGGCATGATCATTTGATTGTGTGATTGTGTGAACTCCTGACAGAGAGTCACACTAACTAACTAATTGCTATGCTATACACGTCAGGTTTCCTGACGACTCAAACTGAATTATTTCACTACATACTTCAGTCTGAGACTGCCATCGTTGAAGTCGTCTGTGGTGACGTCAAAATGAGGGGTGTTGTACAAAACAAAGTCATCAGCAATTTGATTGTATCAAAGCCAATGACGGATTTTCAAACCGCCGCTTTACCCACGTCTATTCTGTCTCTGGCCCAACCCATTGGTTTCTGGAACCAATCAGAGTGGCTAGAATGTTGTTCCATTCTAACAATCGTCGGGGAGGGACTCAGATCCAGAATCATTGCGGAGAAGAAACTAATGTCAGTGGGCGTGACATAGCGTTTGGAGGGAGAAATTCGTTTGGGTAGCCAGGCAACATTTCATTGCCAGCTGTAGAGAATATTTTTATGAATAGCTGTTTTTGCAGTATTTGCACTATGCATAGAGTACTGTAAATTCATGATAATGATAGTTAATTTTAAGGTATGTGTCTTTAATGTTTCTTCTTACAGGACTATTCACTGTGCATTATTAGACTGACTGTGTTCTTGATTACCGCATACATCCTAACAACCTAATGCCTTATTCATACTGTGGGACCTTTATTGTGTGAACACCATGTGACTTTTATTTTGATGAGCTACTCTGGAGGTTGGGGGTAGAGCAGAGGTTATTGGGTAATCAGGGGTCAGTTTTGAGATTGAGTGACTCCACCCTCTCTAGCTTGTTGTATTATTTTGCCTCTCCCTAAGTTATTGTACTTGGCTTATAGGGCCGCCCCAAACTGCACTGTGCTGGCTTGGGGCTTTTCTATTCACATTGTCCTTCCCAGCACGGTTCCAGCAACTATAGTGGATGTGTAACCAGTCCAGCCCAGAACAGATTGCCTTGGCTTTGGCCTGTAATGTGAATCAGGCATACGTTTGAAAACGATCCATGCTTCATTCTGTGTGCATGATCACATGTATTTGAATGTGTCTATATGTGTGTGTTGTCAGGAGAAGCAGCGTATGACATACAAGCTGGAGGACACCAGTCTGAGGCTGAAGGATGAGATGGACCTCTACAGGAAGATGATGGACAAGCTGAGGCAGAACAGACACGAGTTCCAGAAGGAGAGGGAGGCCATGCAGGAGGTGGGAGGAGGGATAACACACACACAGGGACACACGCGCACACCCACACAAACACACACACACACACATGCGTGTACACACACTTATACACACTTTTACATGTAGTGTGAAACGAAAGCTCATGATGCCTCTCCCACTCCTCTGAACTCTCTAGTAGCTGAATGTTTGTATAGAATACGTTTGCACATAAACCAGTCTGCCCACTGCATCAGACTGGTCTACGTGGCTATCCCAGGTACTCTTTATACTAAACAGTCTTCACGACAGCTACCACATATCGTCCCTGGTTGTGTCCCTCTCCTGCAGTTGATTGAGGACCTTCGTCGGGAGCTGGAGCACCTGCAGCTGTTCAAGCTGGAGACAGAGAAGCCTGGCCGTGGCCGCAGCTCCTCCTCTGGGCTGACGGAGTTCAACGCCAAGACCAGAGAAATGGAGCTGGAGCACGAGGTCAAGAGACTCAAACAGGTGAGCTTGAGAGCTAGTGGCTGATGCTAACTCTATATGAATGCATTGTTACTTCCTCTTTTGGGGTATTTGCTAAGATTTAATTGGGCAAGACACTTAAGCAGGCGGGGCTCAAAAACAATCATTTACAGTGTTTTTTTTTTTTTACACACGTCCCCCCTCAATTCCACCTCTTAGTATACTGTATGTGTTTGTATATGCCACCACTATATACTGGTGTGCGAGTTAACAGTGTTTCGAGTGATAGTCTAATGCTGTGAGTACAGTCTCAATATAGAGAGTGGCATACACTAGTAATATCTATCTACAGTGTGTCTTATCTACTGTCGGTGTTGTCCTTTCGACTTCTAGATAGTGTGCCATTTCTAGGCAGTGAAAACCATTGATATCTGTCTGTCAAGGGCAGTGAAATTACATTGTTATTGTTCCCCATCCTTGTTAGGAGCATCGGACCTAGTATAAACATGAGATAAGAGATAAGAGAAGATGAAAGTGTTTCTAAGATGTCCTCTCAGACAAGGCAGACGTTATGATACTAAACCACAAAGCCTTGAGGCAAACGCAGGCAAGAGGCTCTAATGCTCTAATGCTGAGACATACAGTGTTGCGGTATCTTCATGTGTAAAGATTTGATATTCTACTGTAGGCATCTTTCTTGCCTTCGGTCAGTACACACTGTCAAACTGACAGTAACGCTAGGAGAGTAATCACAGTGCCTCGCCTCGCCTTGCCTGCAGCTTTCATCTGGATCTGTCTTGCTCTCTCTCTCTCTCTCGCTCTCTTTTTTTTCTCTCTCTCACACTAGCCTGGTTGCCGTCTCTGCTCAGCTGTTACATTTGGCAAATGACAAGAGTGGCAAGGGGTGGAATGTTAGCTAAAAAGACTGGTACCCAGACTATTTTCTGCAGTCACAGGCTTTGATTAGAAACCTGTGACTACAAGGCTGGAAGACAAACATTACTTCTGTCTCTAATTGGTGTCAGGCAGATATGTGATGCCCTTTTTCTCTTTTCTCAACACTTTTAGATGAAATGGTGTTTATCTGAAACTCCTTATTTAAAACACTCATAGGTTACTATTTATAATCTGTTATTTTATAATAGTACTGTTTCATATTTGAGAAAGGGTTCAAAAGAGAATGCAGATCAGCTAGCTGATGTGATAGTATTCCAAACAGGGATGAATGAGTCTCTTCCCTCTCATGTCTCCCTGTGCTCCTCTTTGCTCCTCCTCTGTGTGTCCAGCGGTTTGTCTCACAGGACTTTCCTCTGACCTCTGACCTCCGCCACCTTGTAGTATCCGCTGGGGCACGCCTCCGTCACGGTCAGATGGTAAACAAACCCACTGTTGTTTCTTGTGAGCTTTAACCTTTGACCCCTCCCATTAACCACAGCTAATATCACCACCATACAGCGCCTATAGAGCTTCACCCCGTCGACACAGGGCACAGTTTGTGCCATAACACCGTAATAAACATAATAACCCGTGTCCTGTCCTGTAGGTGTTACTGTAGATGTAGTGTTCTGTGTCGGCTGCTGTTGAAATCGAGAGATGGTTTGTCGTGGGTGTAGTTGTGTGAGGCTTCAGTAGTCTAATCTAACAGGCCTTGCCTACTGACACAGTATGGATGAAGTGGGGCGCTTGGAGAATTGAGATGAATCTCATCAAGCTGTGGACCCCCTCTAAACCCATCACTCTAAACCCATCGCTGTGGACCCCCTCTAAACCCATCGCTTCAGTCTGCCAAATCAAACTATGACACTCATCGCTCTCTCTCTCGCTCTCTCTTTCCTTCCCTCCTCTCTCCCTCTACTTCCCCCTCCCTCTTCTCTCTCTCAAACTCCCACCCTCCCCTCTTTGTCCCTTCCTCCCTCCTTCACTCCCCACACCACCCAACAGGAGAACCTGAAACTGAGGGAACAAAACGACGACCTGAATGGTCAGATCCTCAGTCTGAGTCTGTATGAGGCTAAGAACCTGTTCGCCACCCAGACCAAGGCCCAGTCGCTGGCTGCCGAGATAGACAACGCCTCACGAGACGACGTGAGTTTTTCATTCATAATGCTAATCATTTGATGATTTGATCATTTCGGAGTAACCCTGCAAGAGTAACCCCATTGATTAAGGTCATAGTACACATGGCATTTAGACAGTAGGCATGTATGTGATCAGGTTCTTAGGCATGCAGTAGGTTACATTACTATCATAAAATAGTGTATTGCTGGTGTAACCGTTCTGATTGTACGGGGGACCACGCTTGTCTGATGAGTAACCTTGCCTAAGACCTGAAGAGTTGCATTCTGCATGACATCAGGGTTAGCTGGTATAACCAGATAATGGCACCACCATATCTGATGGTAACATAACATTAATTTGATATTTCTCCACAGTTGATGGAGGCCCTCAAGGAGCAGGAGGAGATCAACTTCCGTTTGCGGCAGTACATGGACAAGATCATTTTGTCTATCCTGGACCACAACCCCTCCATCTTGGAGATCAAGACCAACTAGAAACCCCCAACTAGAAACCCACTACTAGAACCCCCTCCGGGAATGGGGAAAGGGAAAGGAAGACTAGCCATGCTGGGGCCTGGGACAGCTGGACATCATTGCCCCCTGCTGCCCCAGGAGTGAAACTGTGAACTTGGGAGTATTCATTAGGCACAAAACAGAAGAAAACAGACAAATTGGGAGGTACTACCTGGACTTGTCCAATTAGAAAAACTAGTTTTTGTGTTCCGTTGCTAAACGTTTTGCTACGGTGTGGTCTACTGAATATACAACTGGAGCTATAGGGGATTTTCTGTGTTGACTTCTAAAGTTTTGGTACTTCACCATCATACTGTTCTATTCTGTGACTCATCAACAGATGTTGGTATCTCCCTCATGTCTCCTTCATGCACTTTCTTCTTTGTTCTCTATTTTTTTCTCACAGCCTCATCTTTAGTCTTAAACACAATCGAGATGAATTATTACTGGGAAAAATAATTATACTGGGCAGGTGCTTTGAATATGTAGGGCATTACTGGTTGTTGAACACTGGATATACGTACTCTAGTGGTGTGTATAGAAACAATGTGAACACAAACCTATTGCTCTTCAACAGCGTGTGTTGTAGCCATAGGGGAAGACAGGAACAGAGAGAGACTGGCAGATAGACAAACAGAGATCTTTAGCTTCCAGACAACCCTATCCCCACTGTTTCCTTAAAGTTGATCTGTGTTTGATCGCTGAAGATCGGTATGTGGGCAGAGGCATGTTGATGAAGAAAGTAAAGCAGCACGTGTTTCTGTGCGTAAGAAGAGTGACAGAAAGAGATGAAAGGAGGGAGAGAAGGCGAGAGAAAGTATTGTACAAGCATCTCCATGTCAAAAGATATTGGCTTTGACTCAAGAAGATATCAGTCATGTGAAGTGATAATGAGAGGCAGCAGAACTTGGTGTGATGGAATGCTTTCAGGAGGATGGAATGGCTTAGTGAAGTCAAAGAAGGAACAGGTGAAGTGTATCGGTCGGTACAGTACAGGGGAAGATAAGAGAAGAATGCCTTCCTAGGGAACTCTGAGATGACGGTACAGTGTGATCTGTGTAGAGTAAGACTGTATGATAAATCCATATAGTAAATTCTTAACTCACACAGTGAGTTGTTAATTGGCTGGTTGAGAATTTCCGGATGCCAATTCCTCTTAATCATCATTATTTTCTACTCAGACTTTTTGTGGTAAGTCTGTCTAAATAAATTGGTTAGACCTGGGATATCTGCTATGAAGAATGTCCCATTGCATAGAGCTGCTATAGCTACCCACATAAAAAAAATACTATAGTATTCACTGTAGTGTTTTGTTGACTTTTTTTCTGACTTACGGAGTCCGCAAAAACACTGCAGTGAATACTGTAGTATTTATTGTAGTATTTACTGTAGTATTCTGTATTATACTGTAGTATTTATTGTAGTATTTACTGTGGTATACTGTATTATACTGTAGTATTTACAGTTAACTATAGTATAAATACTGTAACAATCGAAAACTGTAGTATATACTATAGTAATAATGTATTGTTTTTGTGGAATGTAGTATTTACTGTAGGGTTTTTGCAGACATTACTGTAGTATTTACGACATTGTTTTAGTTTTATTATCTTTGACATAGAAATGGAGGCTTTCTCCTTCAGGAAACCTACTGGAGAAAAACAAAAAGAGCAGATTTTCCATAACCTGTAGGTAGGACTGGGGTCTAAACAGATTGTTCAGAGCTTCTGCTCTTTTCTATAACCTGTAGAGAACACAATACATGGTCTATACTTGGCATGTCGTTTTCTGACTTGTGGGTGGCGCAAATTGCGATATGGGGGATGGGGAATGGGCAGGGTATATGCAGTTAAGATACTGTAGTATTTACAACAGTATTTTTTTGTGGCTAATACTATAGTATTTACTATAGTTTCTACAGTATACTATAACATTCTATAGTAAGTACTACTGTACACATGATCAAGGAATACTACAGTGTGTAGTATAGTATACTACAGTTTACTATAGAATTCTATAGTAGGTACTTTATTATTTTATAGTATACTGTAGTATTTTTTTATGTGGGTATTAGCCCATTAGCCTATATGCTTTATATTTATATGTCGGACACTGCCACTCCACTCTCCCTATATCCACACTGAACTAGAGACAAACCCTGCCAGCATACATGGCTGTCAAGTCAACAGCATAACAATGTACAAGCACACGAATGTAACCCTATGGATGTGAATGTACAGAATGCTTAATGCATTCTGCATAGAGATAGATGCAGTATTTATCTCTATGTTATTCCACATCTCAATGTGTTTTATGAATTTCCTCTGGGTGTTAAGCCATGTCAGTGTGGCTCATTGAATCATCCCTATCATCTCTATATAAGATACTGTAGTATACTGCAGTATATTCATCAGAAGGTCACTTACTGTAGACTAGAATTTGGTACTAATAAGACTGGAATAGCAATCATACTGGGTTTATATAGAGTATATGGGTAGTGTTTGCCCATTGGCTAGTATACTGTAAATATCATCAATGTCTCACGTAGCTAACATTCTCTCTGTTAAAACCTAATGGGTTTTTGTGTACAAATCTACATTTTGTTGAGACAGTTTTCAAATGTCATACAGTAGGCCTTTGCTGTACTACTGTATTCGAGAGGACGTTCATAGGCAAAGGGGATAAACTGCTGTAAATTAAATTGCTCTAAACGTATGTTTTGCTTCCTTGCACAAAAAGATGTTGTTTTTTCTTATTTTTGCATGTTTTCACCTTTTCTGGTATTCGTGCCTTTAAAACACTTATCTATTTTTCTTTTTCTTAATATAGTTATGTTGTTTAGACAACTTAATAATGAATATTTTTACTGTTGCTTTAAAAAAAAAAATGTCTGAAAGTTGTTCATGACTTGTAAATGTTGTACAGAGATACTTTAGTTAGGATTTGTATTGTGCCACTCACCACACTTTTACAGATGAGACCACAAAAATACTATTTTATACAGTTCTATCAGGAAATGGCCAGGTAATCAACTCTAGTTTATAAAACTGTTACAGCACAAGTTTATTTTTTATTTTTTTTCTCCCCAATTGTGTGATATCCAGTTGGTAGTTACAGTCTTGTCCCATTGCTGTAACTCCTGTACGGACTCGGGAGAGGTGAAGGTTGACAGCCAGTCCTCCAAAAAACGACCCTGCCAAGCCGCACTGCTTCTTGACACAGTGCTCGCTTAACCCGGAAGCCAACCGCACCAATGTGTTTCAGGAAACACGGTACAACTGGCGACTGGGATGGAACCCGGGTCTGTAGTGATGCCTCAAGCACTGCGATGCAGTGCCTTAGACTGTTGCGCCACTCGGGAGGCACAGCACAAGGTTTTTTATTTAAAAACAGATGAGCATTGGGGGAATATTTCGTTTTTTTCTGTTTCTGCGGTAACCTATCTATGAATGCGGTGTCCATTGCTTTTCAGATCGCTTTGGTTTCTGCATCCTTTCAAAGTATGTTGATATGGTTTCCCCCTGTCTTCCTATACACTAAATAAACTGGTGAGCAATATTACTTTTCTCTATACCAAGCTAGCACAACAAGGTTTACTTCTACAACCTTGATAGATTCACTTCACACAAATTGAAATGAAATTGAGATACATTGAGAAATGTCTTCAAATTGAGCGTTGACCTCATCCTCATGTAGAAGCCCTCCTATCGTTTGAGGAGATGTTGACCAATGGCATCCCATTTCAGACAGTACAACAGCCAATCACCTGTTGAGCACTGTCACAAAGTTTCACTTGCAACATTTTAAATAAACTCAAACGTGTGAAAGATGTAGTCTCCTATTCTTCAAGATAGTGAGAGGTTGGATTTTAATGTGCACAAGGTGTGGCATTGTGGCAATAAGAATGGCTTGGGCTTGTGATATCTTGTTATTTTCTGTTACCTTGTTTCTGTTGTCCTAATTCTCTACCACATACCATTATTACTCATACATTGAAGCACTGTACTGTATGTGGCTGTAAGTAGGCTACTACTTATGATATGAGGTCTTATCTGCAATTGTGATGTACAAACAACTTTAAGCTGTAAATAAAGAGATTTTCCCTGGCATGATTACAACCTGATGAATGCTAATTTCATAAATGAAAATGTCAACTTCTTACAGTATGATCAAAGGAATACTCTGTCCTGTTTTTGGAATAATAATGTTTGCCATTGATTCAAACACTCCAAATGCAGAAAAACAGGTTTGCTACAATTGATAAAATGTGGTCCTAATGTGAGATTTCCTGTATAGACAACTCTCTAGCTGCAGTGTGCCTGATGTGGATCTTCTATCTATGCTGACCTAAATCTCACAGCCCTGAGATTTAATTTGTGGGACCCAGAGAATTCTCAAAGAGCTAGAAATGATCTAGATCAGTGTACTTCAACACATACATTAAACCCCTGATTCATACTGTGTCAATTGATTCAAGATTATGATGGTGGAATGGGGCACTAAAACCTTTATTATATGCATGTTTCAATAAGTTGTTCTACAGAGAATGAATAGGGTTGGACTGAAGGAAAAAAACGAATCAGTACAAAATAATAAACCAAGCAGTAAACCACGTGGATGTCAAAACAGAGGCGACTCCACCATGTGCCTGATGTCATACACTGCATTCGAATCCCACGGGAGGTAAGTGTACGAGGAATTGGTTAATTAGCTAGCAATTTACCTTACCTTGATTTTCTTTTTATAATTGCCCTTTCTGAAACCCAAGTTTATGTAGTTAAATTGAGCTATTGAGTTTACATGAAAGGGGAAAAAATTATATGTTAATTGATGCTGGAATAAAGTGAGCTTGCAAGCTAACAAGCGACGTTCGCTAACTATCGAGCAATCAATATATTAGCAACCGGAAGACTGTTAATTTAGTAACGTATGCAGTATTTTGTCAAATGTAGCCTATTGCTATAATCCATGTTGTCGGTTTAATTATTAGTGAAGGAGGACTTGCCTCGTCAAAATGTGTGGCAGCAAGGTGATATCGATAGAGAGATAGTGCAAGCTTTCTCTATAACGGCTGGGATTTTGTAGAATGACGCTGTTAACAAAAATGAAGTTATCTTTAGTTTTTATTATTGAAATTTGAATTTTATCATATTCGAAGTAAGTAAATGTTCAACGGCCGACGCCAATCAATCCTTTTTTTTTGGAGGGAGATGACATTACAGTGACAACTTCCACAGCACATACTACTTGAATGTGTTGCTATCTATAGGCTTGATCACTGTTTGATGACCATTTTCCTTTTGCAAACGTTATTAGTAGTGCTTGACTTGGACCGAAATGGGTTCCGGTACTGTTTTATATTTAGGTGCTCCACAATACTTTTAAACATATATTCTATAAGAGGTACAGGAGCTCAAACAGTAGAACATTTGAGGTGCAGGTACTCGGCTCTGGCGATCTCCTGCCCAAGTCAAGCGCTGCTTGTTAGCTGATATGACAACATTTCTCTGTGTTCATGCTTTTCTCTGCAGGCCTACAGTAAACTCTTGAGGGAGACCTGTGACAGTGGACGATGCCCCAGACAACGAGTAACCCCCCGGGCTTGTGCATTGGTGCCAAAACCATTCCAGAGAGAAAGCAGATATATTCATGCAATGGTATACTGGACCCTGCTCCAGGGTCTAGGTACAAGCAGGCCTATCCTTTCAGGTATAGGTGGAAATGGAGGAAGAAGTCAAAAAAAAAAAAAACGCCGCCATTGCCACCAGCCCCACCTCTGCCACCATATGAGGAAGAAAACTGGGAGGAGGAGATTGTCTCAAAGATTCCTTATGGATTTGCTCCATATGGTAAGGAGGGGGAGAGATACAGTGGGGTTTGGAATTATTGCACCCCTTGATAAAAATGAGCAAAAAATACGGTTTAAAATAAAAAACACAAATACTGAGCTATATTGTATGAAAATATTATTTTATACTAATACAATTGCTCAGAGAATGGGGTGATAGGGGTCAAAATTATTGTATCCGCAGCAACCTCCCTTTTTGAGGATAAGGAAACTGAGCATTTTTCTAAAATGGTTTATGAGATTGGAGAACACATTGGGAGGGAACTTAGACCATTCCTCTATACAGAACATTTCCAGATATTTCATATCCTTTGTCTGTGCTTATGGACTTCCCTCTTCCATTCACACCACATGTTTTCAATGAGGTTCAAGTCCAGAGACTGATCTGGCCATTGCAAATTATGATTCTGTGGTCAATTAACCATGGATTTTGATGTGTGCTTGAAGTTATTGTCTTGCTGGAAGATCCATTTGCTGGCAAGTTTCAGCCTCCTGGCAGAGGCAACCAGGTTTTTGGCTAAAATGTCATGATATTTGGTACAAGATCCCCCAGGACCAGTGAAAGCAAAATAGTCCCATAACATCAAAGATCCACCACCATTATTTTACAGTAGGGATGAGGTATTTTTTGCATATACATTCTTCTTTCTATGGCCAAACCCACCACTGTTGTGCATTTCCTCATTTGTCTGTTTATATAGTACATCAAGGACTACCGTCTAGGACAGTGGTCACCAACCGGTCGATCCCGATCTCCAAGGAATTCCTAATCGATCGCCTTGCGTTCCTGTATTTTAAAAAATTAAAATTAGTTTCAGGCTGTTTGTAGTAGGTGCACTTAATTCAGGTACCCTGTGTGCCGGGAAGTCGACGTATTCCCATTTTTAACCATTTCATGTGTTTTGAAGGTACAAACTCTGCCTACCCAGCGACCCCTATCAAGTGCACATATATTGGCCTACAGCAGGCCAATCAGAACTCAGATCACCGTGCAGTTTCCATGAGACCACAGAGAAGCGTTTCTTTCTGGTTCTGAAGAGAAAAATAAAATACTGTCTGGGGAGGTTCTCTTCTGCACAACTAATCCAGTAAATGTGGAGGAGGATTTAAAATGCGGTGTTGCCTTGTTAACGTCCAAAAGCAGAAGTTCCGTCTTATTTGTAGCACTGGTGCTCCTAACTTCAAAAAGTAAGGAGAACCAGACTAATGGCTGTCCTATCATTCTTTATTGTCATCAGTTGTTACCTTGATGTAGAACGCATCACTTGAGAGTGGGAAAGACATTACAATTTAAAAAAATATATATACTTTTAATAACTGTATTCAAAAGTGCAACAGCAAACCTATTTACATAGGTCATTTTGTTTTGGACTAACAAATGTAATGTTCAAAACAGAATTTGTTGTATTCAACAGTGCGATAGCAAACATGTATTGGTGACTTGACATTACCTGTATTGTATTTAAGTGTAAATAAAAATGTAATCTCCAGCTCAGTTAGCTCTGCCTGTGACCAGCTTTCTGTCACATACCGCAGCCTGGTAACTAAACGTAGCTATGATTTTGCTGCAGATCTTTCCTCGACGTATTTTACCCAGCAATTGATGTGCTTTTGGCTGAAGTTGTGTTTTAGCAACGACTCGTGTTTTATTTTGCTACAGGGTCCAGCAACCTCGTCTTCCCTGCTTTCATTACTCCACACTTTCGTCAGTACTCACAAAACGCGCTTCTCCCTATCCACTCGCACTACAGAGTGTATCGATAAGCTCACATTGTTATTATTAGCGGCTTGTCTTTTTTTCAAATCGAGTAATATTTAACGTTCTCTGGTCATACGAGTAACAACATGAATTGGTGGATGAGGCAGAAAGAATGAAGTGAGACTCGAGTTTTGCCATCGGCTGAAAACCGGTAATATGCAGGTACCATCAATCCAGTAAAATATATTTTTATTAAGCTAATTATTTCAATTTATGCTCACTCAGCGGTGCTGTGCATAACAAGTAATACAACAAATGATCTAATATTACCAGTGTGATCATATACCTCAAGTTTTGAAACATAATACAATTGTCTGAGAATTACAACATTGTAATGCCATTGGCAGGGCAATTCAAGCATAGCCAATATGCTGTGATAATGTATTGGGCTATAGCCTACTGCACAAACCTCCATAGGTTAATGTAGCATAGGCTTACGTTTAAGTCATGTTTTAAAAAAAAATCAATTATCAATAATATCTGAGCAGTAGATCTCGGCCTGCATTTTGACTCAAAGTGATCTCAGCTCTGAAAAGGTTAGTGACCACTGGTCTAGGACAAGTTAGACTCAAATATTGGACACTATACTGTATGTAATTTACTGCATTACTCCCAGGTCAATAACAATGTATCCATATTACTAGACAATTGGTAGTGCAAGGAAGGGACCATTATTTATTTCAGACCGAATATCAAGTCTTGTCTTGTTCTCTTGGTTTGTATAGAAATGTTGACACATTAAAGTTTTGGCAGCACTAACAGTGCAACTTTTTATTTATATATATATATATATATAATATAATATAATTTCTCTACTCAGGACTTTTTCATGTAGAGTGGTACTCAGTGATACCAAACTGGAGAACACATTTTGCTGAAACAGGTGCTAGAGGACTTCTTCAGTAAGACATGTTTTGTTTGTTTCCTATTTTGCTATATCTTGAACTACTGAAGATTTTCAATGGGCTGCTCACTACTGAACATTTAGATATAAATGCTTTTCTGCTTTTCTGCCATGCTGAATAGGGAATAATGTCCGCTCTAACACAACACATATCTGCAGCATTCAGAGTGTTGCTCCTCCAGAACATGACCCAGGACTGTGTTCAGTAGTGAGAAAATGTTTTTGAGCTGAATGAAACTGGGAGGGAATACCTCAATGAGAACACAGATTTCCGTTTCAGTATGTTTTTGCTACAGTTTGCCCAACTGAACACGAGCCAGAATTGCCATGAACCTGGAACCTTCTGTTTGTCTTTTCAGGCCCAGAGGATGTGGATAGAGTGGCCCTACAGGGGTTGACCCTGAACCAGACCCCCTGTCCTTCCCACCCCCAGACAGCAACCGACTACAGCCCTGCCACCCACCACCAAGCCCCCGTCAAATGGGTCCGCCACATCATCCGTATTGTGGAGGAGCAGTTTGTCGACGCAGAGGCTTGAGGTCCGGTGTGTCCCGATAGCAAACAAAAAAAGTGTAACTGTTTAATCGTAAGCTCTTAGGAATGATTTTAGTTGGTTTCTCAGGTGTTTAAGTTCTACTTGTTCCTTGGTTTGTTGTTAATGAATTAGGATGTCGTATTTGTAGCCTAGGTGACAGTTGGGTTACATGTTAACACTTCATGATTTTTTTTGTGAATAATTTCAATAGATGTCTAGTCTAACTCTCTTAACTAAAAGAGAGATTGTAGTTTTTATCTTTAAATACTTTTGTTTTAAAAACAATCAACTGGTATAGGCCCATGTGTTCAAGTGTCGCTCTCCCTTTAAAATCTAATTTGTTAAAATGGAGAGGGCACAGTGCAATAATAAGTATGTTTGGATGTATTCTCAAATGGACTTACCTGATTGGACTGATTCTGAGCCCATGGAGAGCAAGAGGTCAGGTTGCCATGACTACAGCACCTTGTAAGACACAACCCACTGGGCACAGATGTCAATTCAACGTCTATTCCAAGTTGGTTCAATGTAATTTCATTGAAATGGTGTGGAAATAATGTTGATTCAACCAGTGTGCGCCCAGTGGGAATGAAATTCAGCTTTTGAGATCCAAGATATCTTTAATGCAAATAAACCATGCATTTTAACAACAAAACTCTACACTGATGCTTCATTCCCACTGTTTTTCTTGTAGTGGTAGTAGTTCAGAAGAGAGAATTGTAGCATTAGATGCCCACTAGGTGGCAGTGTTGGTTAAATATTACATTCACCTCCATTGCGCTGAATTCTTTCCATGCAGCTCTGGGTTTATATAGTGGGTTCATTCAGTTCATAGGCCCCGTTCAAATACAAAAAAAATGCATCCATCCTTCCTTTCTGCCTTTCTTGAAAGTAATCACAGATCTGAATTGGTGAAAACAAGAAGGAGCTAACCTTGCTGTGGGCCCGGTTTCCCTAAACCATCTTAACCTTAAGTTCATCGTTAGTACCTTCGTAGGAGCATTGTTAAATCTCTGAGCTGTTCACCAAAACTATTTGTTATTAACGTTGAACTTGAAAATGCTTGTAATCTTAACGCCTGCCTTAGACCACTCATAAAACACTTAAATGTATTGTTGGTGTGTAGCCCAAACTGTTCGGACGCTACAGAAGTTGGCTGTACCGACTTCAGACGAGTCCCAATACGCTTGTGGGGGTCGTAGAGCAAAACGAAGAACACCATCGTGTTCGTGAGAGTCATCGTTCCACAGAGGGATCATAATAGTTTTGTAGGCCAAACCGTTCAGACACTACAGACGGGATATTCGGGATGTCCCATGGCCTGACACACGGCTCTAGCTCTGCCACCTTTCACCGCAGATGTGGACGTCGGCGGATGTGGTGGATTGAGACGTATCCAATGCAACAAAAAAAACATATCCCTAGTTTAAACTGACAGATTCTGATGGGGATGTTGTTATTATGCTAATTAGACTAACGTGCGCAACGATGTGACAAATCGGTGTATTTTTTTTGCCTGTTTATTGGGTAAGCTTTAGAATAAGCCGCCTCAATATTGCAGCCGTAGTTGGTAATATCTCTAGGAGCTGAGCCGTCGTCAGCATTGTGAAATAATTATAATGTTCAGTTAAGATTTTAATGGAGAAAAGCTGATCCGAGAGCAGGGCTCCCTTTCGATCCAATCAGTAACGATGCATGCGCCAACGACGCACTTAGAGAACGTTCTCTCTGCGTGGTGTTTTTTTACATCTTCGGCCGTTTTGTAAGAAAGATGCATCGTTAAAACACTTCTAAGCCTAAATGATATTGCTATCATGGAAACCGGGTCCAGACCTATCCAATTTCTAATAAATCTGTCTTTTACCTCAAGGAAACAAGGAAGGAAGGACGCATTTCTAAAGTATGAGTACAAGGGCCAATTCACTTGCCAATTAACATGACTTTCCCTAGTATCATTCACAAAGACAGTTTTTTGGATGAGCTAAAAATTCAATTATTTATTGTAACCAATCTGATTCATGTAATCTAACATGACTTAGTGGCATGCTTTGTCCTCAGATACTAGGTGTTAGAAGATAAAGGGATGATAAAATGCTTTGAAATTCTCTGCTCTGTGCCAGTAGCTGCTGTAGGTGAATTTAAAAGGAGTCTCCTCCGTCTTTTTAAAGTGAATTATTTAAGATTGGATCAATCGCCATCAAAGCAGACCACTTGCGTTTTGATGTGCTTCTATAATCATCTGTGAGAACTTTGTTGCTCCAAGTGCAGTGTCAGACAGTCAGTGTGGGATGCTGCACAGAAGGCCAGTTCTCACTGGTGATTGTCTTCTTTCAAGAGAACAACATCTCTCTTGTCATGATTGTGAATGGGGATATTCAACAGGCTATATCTCCAACTGCTATATAAAAAGCAAAGTGTAAAAGGTTTTCAATACCCTATGGGAATATAGCTTTAAAGGAGTTAAGCATGAAAATGACATTTTCCCCTGGTAGGCTCAATCCAGGTCTGTGCAAGCACCCCCATAGACTAGATGGTAGATGGATGCTTGCTGTGCGTTGTATTAACAGCACTGAATGCATTGTTGAGACCCATGTCTATTGTCAGATGTCAGCTCCAATTATGTGGAAGAATGATTAATACCCCTTTTCCCAGAAGACATATACCACATTTTACATTATGAAGGCGTTTCCAATGGTGGGTGGTTGATCAACCCTAGCCACAGATCTAGGATCAGTTTAACCTTCCAAATCCTTTTCTTGACCATTATGACAGGAAAACACAAAACAGACCCCAGATCAGCTTCTAGTGACAACCTACTCCTACTCTTCTGGATCAGACTCCGGCAGATCCATATTTCTCCTCTGTGACTCAGCAGCCATTGCTTTGTGATCTCCATCCAAAGTGTCCAGTCATTTAGTCCGGTAATTAATCTGGTTATAACCACAGATCTAGGATTAGTTTACCCACCGCAAACCCAATCCATAACTAGTAGGAGTGGAAAACTTAAAGACCGAGATCAGTGACTAGGTAGGCACAACATAACCAGCACCAGCTCCACATCATTTCTACTGTGTGACTCAGCAGCCATAGCCGTGTGATCTCCCTGGTGGTTGATCAGGTATTAATAGCCACGTTTAGGCTGTAGCACAGAACAGGAAGAGGCTGTTGTTAGCTAGCTGCAACTAGAGCTGACCAGAACAGACCTACAGCAAACTGCTCCCTCTGTACGCTTATAGCTTAGACACACAACACCTCTGAACAAAATGGCGGCAGTCAATCTCTTTTGTGTTCACACAGCAAAGACCTTGAAGTCGTCAACCACTCAGCCTTGTTAAAATACTCCAAACCTGGAGGTGGCAGTAGCGTTGTTTGGCAATGCATGTTGGTGTGTGTTGCTTAGTTTATGGTCTAGATTCCAATGTTGGTTAGCTAGCTAGATTGTAGAAAGCCCTTGTTGATACTAGCCAGATGGACACAGCTAGATGACTACCTAGAAAGATGAAGAAACAACATAATTCACTCTCCATAATCCCATTTGAGTTGGCAAGAAAGGCATTTCACTGTGCATGTGACATTAACTTGAAACTACTGCCAGTGCCAGTCCATAGCCAAATATTTACCTAGCTAACGTTAACATATTCGCTAGCTAGCTAAGGACATTGTACTAACACAGGCAGCTGTTTCACGGAAACTAATCCATTGTTATTTAATTATAACATCCATGTCAGTGGTTAGCTGGCTTGGAGGAAGTATTTAGTGTTGTGTGCATTGCATCTGTGCACTTAGCTAGCTACCATCCCATAGCCTACATTGCATATCAAGTGTGAGTGGCTCATGACATTTAACCGTGGATGTGTGGAGAAAATGCCCTATTTTTTTCCCCTTTTTGTTGTCACTCCCTTTGGCTACCCCACGTGGGAGTTTGCGATCTCTGATTGGCTCAAAATTGTTGACCACTGACAGGGGCGAAAATCTGATATCAACTTTGGGGGGGACAATTACATGACATTTTCTCAAGAGCAATTCCTGAGGGGGACACCAAAAGTAGTGCTGTAACACATAGCCTACATTGTAATATGGTAAATGTATATTGAGGAACCAAAGAAATAAGGTGTTTGCCGTACTCCTAACTACCGGTACCCAAAACTACACAACTACTCACAACAGCAATACCATTGCCTTTAACAAATCTTAGTTCAGTCACCAGTTTAAGTTGAGAGTGGGGGTATCCATGGCATTTTCCAATTATGTTCCTATTTTACAAGTAAAAAAAATGGAGAACCTTTCATAATGTTGTCAAACAAAGACTCAACAAACTTACCTGAGACTCCCTGTCTCTGCCAGTCTGTCCCCAACTCTGCTGTCTGTGTGCCATCTGTTGCCTGCTCTGCCTAATGACATCATTGTGAAACATTTCCATTAGAATTTCATTTCTTTCTTATGAACATTTTATCAACTAGTCTTTGAGATATTAGGCTACTAGGGTTCTTACTTTGCATTTTGGTGTACTGAAAAATACTCTGATGTCCGTCTTTTATTTTTCTGCCATTTTTCTACCTGGCTGGCTGGCTACACACACACACAGTGTGTAGGTTATTTACAGTAGGAGATGGGCTTCTATCGTCTTATCTTTTATCATTCTATTTGTGCTTCGATCTAAAAGGTAGCTAGCAAATGTGAAACGGATTAAAATGACAAGAGTTGACAGCTGTATGAGTTCACCATTTACACAACATATGCTGCAACCTTTTGTAATTTTAATAGTTTGTTTCATATTGGCTGGCTTCCAACAATAGCTGAATTTGCAAAGCTAGCGAGCACCAATTCAGTTTCAGTGGTGTTTGCTACCCGGGTTAAATAAAATAAATAAATAAAAGTTCCCTTGCGACAATTTAGCTTTTGCAACGAGACCATTAAATATATTTAAGACAATGGTAGAAGAGAGTGTAGTTCTGTTCAGTTTGGACTTCAGTTTATCACTAACCTTATCACAGGGACTTTGAAGCACTAACTTACATCATCTGCATGCTGATCTCGGAATAAATTGACAATAGCAAAGATTCCATCTTTGACGAGGCCACATAAATGGAATAGGTACTAGCTAGCTTAATAGTTAATATTTGCGCGCTAGCTCTGCATATTCAGCTAGTGTGTGTGCGCGATTGACTGGATTAACCTCACGTCAGTTACGTTCATTGAGTGCCTTTCAGACAGTGGCTACGACCCCTCTGTTACCTTGCCAGTGGATCAAACCATTGTGAGGAAAAGGGTCTTTTGAATCTTTTGAAACTTAAAAACGTGCTATTAAGTGTCTATAATCAGCACAATTGCTTTCATTGCGTATTATTAATATTATTTAAATTACATAGTTATGTTTCAGTGATATATTGGGGGGGACAAATCATATTTTTCCCAGGATGGGGGGGTCGTGTCCCCCCCGTCCCCCCCGGAATTTCTGCCCCTGACCACTGATGAGCTATGCGATTTTACAAGTAGAATATTGTCGTTACCGGGTCGGAATGCAGCAGGTACCGCTTTTTCTTCTAGCAAGAGAAGGAGCGGCCTCCCACTGTGTACGTATTGGCAGTGAGATTCTCGGGGTGATTCATGCTTTGCAGGAGCAGGCAAGTGTTGATGTGCCACGTGGATTTATGATACTAGAACATTATGTTGAGGTCCTTAAAATTGTGTTAATTGCTCTTAGCAGGGGTCTCTTAACCCACCAAAGGGCTAGTCTTCCTAGAGTCTTGTTCAGTGGGGTCTTACTTCATTAGACCTTGTATAGTTTTTCTTGTTTAGTTGCCACATGGGACTAGTATATTTACTAGATACCACTTTCTTATGTAGAGGTCCAAGGCTGTGTTTACACAGGCAAACCAATTCTAATCGTTTTTCCACTAATTGGTATTTTGTTTTAGAGCTGGTCTGATTGATCAAAAGACCAATTAGTGAAACAAATATCAGAATTGAGCTGCCTAAGAAACCTGGTGGTTTGGTTTTAATTCAATGTGATTTGACCCAGTGGGATACCATCATCCATTCCAGGGTTTGGGGTGACAGTGCACTGACTGACTCTAGGCTTCCGTGTCTACTTCGTCTGTGGAAATAGCTGGCAAAGGTCTCCATGCACATTGCTGACCCGATGACCAAACAGACATTAGATGTTTCCTAACGTCCACGTGGGACAGTGAAATGGTGCAATGCGACAGGACAGACACACTGGCCATGAGGGCTTCCAAGTGGGCCAGCTCTGTACATTTACAAACCCCTTCGATTTTTCAGGTTTCAAAGCTAATCGCTGTGGTCATTGCGTAAGTAATGTGTTTGTTTAATGGTGGTTTAAAAAAAAATGTATTGATGAATTAAAAGGTCACCACCAACATCTGGTGGACATGTTTTGCTGAGTCACTTCCATTTGAAATTCTTCTGTGTTTTTGAGTGTGAAACAACAGTAAAGTTCAAAATGGAGTAACTCATAGAGTTAGACATAGCATTGATTTTAGCAACACTCCTACAATCAACTTTAGAAGTTTCCTTTTTTTTCAAGGTTTGTTATTCAATAGGTGCCTCACATTGCAACGTGTCGGCCTTAGCCTGCTAATACTATACTCGAAATGCATGCAAAACCAATCCGCTCTCTCAATCCGCTCCTGTCCCCTGGCCTGCAGTACCAGCCCTGGCCCAGAAGGGGGCAGTGTAGCTGTGTGTCAGTCTATCAGTGGTGGTGGTGCCCTCTGGCATGTTTGGATGCAGGGCTCATAGCTGGTAGGCTGTAGCCTGGCTGGCTGGCTGCTATACTGCTGTTTCTGTGCTGTGCACTGTCCTGTGATGCCTCCCTGTCTTTGTCTGCAGCCGTGTGGTGTCTGGGTCAAGGTGCTGCTAAAACAAAGCCCTTGAAGAGTCAACTTCGAGAGGGGGGAGAGAGATGCTATAGGAAGCACCTAGGATAAGCAAGTTACTTGCACTCAGTTGAGCTGTTGGATTAATTTCATATTTATTTAATGCTGTTACATATTGGTACTTTTAGTCCAAAGTAGCAGGACTGTGAATCTATGAGGATTGTATCATGATGAATGTCTGATGTTTCTGTCTGTTTTAGCAGCATTTGTATCACATATGAGACTGACTAGTATGAAGCTGATAATCCAGGGTAGATATTTAACAAATGTAGTGCAACCTATTGTTCTCATCCTATTGGACTTTTCCTAATGTGGCTATGGTATCTCTATAATATCTCCACTCCAGAGGAGGCTGGTGGGAGGAGCTATAGGAGAATGGGCTCATTGTAATTGGCTGGAATGGAATAAATTGAACGGTATCAAACACCTCAAACATATGGAAACCACACATTTGCCTCCATTCCAGCCATTACAATGAGCCTGTCCTCCTATAGCTCCCCCCACCAGCCTCCTCTGCTCCACTCCTGTTATCTGCTGTGTTAGCCGTACAGCTCGATACTCCAAGTCTCATGGTCTTTAAACCTTTGATCGCAATGCAGAACCACGCATCCTCATTCTGTGCATTACTCTGAGTTGTGATAAGCATGCCAGCCGGCCCGCCTGACTCCCACACCCTCTCTACATCACAACACCAGGAATGTGCCTTTTACAAGAATTATGGTCGTCTTTATCACAGGCACTGATAGACCCTCACCAAGGTTTCTCAGGCCATTTTTAAAGAAACTTCCTCCGGTTCTCTTAACCCCGTAGCTCTGTCACTTTCCTCCCTCGTTTCTTCTCTTGTTCTGGAGTTTGTTTGATCATCCACTGGCCTTGGGTTGGCTGGGGTCGTGTTCATTAGGGCACGCAACAGAAAGTGTTCTAAAACATGAAAATGCACATTTCTTATTGGGCAAGTCCAGGCTGTCCCTCCGTGTTTGTCGGTTTACTTCCGTTTGGTACCTCATGAACACGGCCCAGTTCTTGTGGTCAGCGGAAACAATGTGTGAGTAGCTAACTTCTGTACAGCTGCTTACGAATTCATTAGGCCGACCTTCTCCATAGAGATTTAAACAGCACACAACTCTGGTATGTTACATGTCATAGCCCAGTGAGATGTCTGTGGCCACGAGTCTTTGTTAATCATCAGGTCAGCACTGGGCCACTGGCAGGCGGAGGCTTGGCTGTTTGCTGTTTCCTCAATCACTACTCAAACCAAATCAAATTTTATTCGTCACATACACATGGTTAGCAGATGTTAATGCGAGTTTTGCGAACTGCCTGTGCTTCTAGTTCCGACCATGCAGTAATAACTAACAATTTCACAACTACCTTATACACAAAGTGTAAAGGAATGAATAAGAATATGTACATATAAATATATGGACGAGCGATGGCCAAACGGCATAGGCAAGATGCAGTAGATGGTATAGAGTACAGTATATACATAGGAGATGAGTAATGTAGGGTATGTAA
Organism: Salmo salar; assembly: GCF_965601325.2. Taxonomy (NCBI): domain Eukaryota; kingdom Metazoa; phylum Chordata; class Actinopteri; order Salmoniformes; family Salmonidae; genus Salmo; species Salmo salar. The sequence continues at coordinate 58,609,787 of NC_138292.1, forward strand.
ACATTATATAAAGTGGCATTGTTTAAAGTGACTAGTGATACATTTATTACATCCAATTTTTAATTATTAAAGTGGCTAGAGTTGAGTCACTATGTTGGCAGCAGCCACTCAATGTTAGTGATGGCTGTATAACAGTCTGATGGCCTTGAGATAGAAGCTGTTTTTCAGTCTCTTGGTCCCAGCTTTGATGTACCTGTACTGACCTCGCCTTCTGGATGATTGCGGGGTGAACAGGCAGTGGCTTGGTTGGTTGTTGTCCTTGATGATCTTTTTGGCCTTCCTGTGACATTGAGTGGTGTAGGTGTCTTGGAGGGCAGGTAGTTTGCCCCCGGTGATGCGTTGTGCAAACCTCACTACCCTTGTGGGGCCCCAGTGTTGAGGATCAGCGGGGTGGAGATGTTGATTCCTACCCTCAACACCTGGGAGCGGCCCGTCAGAATGTCCAGGATCCAGTTGCACAGGGCGGGGTCGAGACCCAGGGTCTCAAGCTTAATGACGAGTTTGGAGGGTACTATGGTGTTAAATGCTGAGCTGTAGTCGATGAACAGCATTCTTACATAGGTATTCCTCTTGTCCAGATGGGTTAGGGCAGTGTGCTGTGTGATTGCGATTGTGTCGTCTGTGGACCTATTGGGGCGGTAAGCAAATTGGAGTGGGTGTCAGGTAGGGTGGAGGTGATATGATCCTTGACTAGTATCTCAAAGCACTTCATGATGACGGAAGTGAGTGCTACGGGGCGATAGTTGTTTAGCTCAGTTACCTTAGCTTTCTTGGGAACAGGAACAATGGTGGCCCTCTTGAAGCATGTGGGAACAGCAGACTGGGATAGGGATTGATTGAATATGTCCGTAAACACACCAGCCAGCTGGTCTGCGCATGCTCTGAGGACGCGGCTAGGGATGCCGTCTGGGCCAGCAGCCTTGCGAGGGTTAACACGTTTAAATGTTTTACTCACATTGGCTGCGGTGAAGGAGAGTCCACAGGTTTTGGTAGCGGGCCGTGTCGGTGGCACTGTATTGTCCTCAAAGCGAGCGAAGAAGTTGTTTAGTTTGTCTGGGAGCAAGACATCGTGGTCTGCGACGGGGCTGGTTTTCTTTTTGTAGTCAGTGATTGACTGTAGACCCTGCCACCTTCCTCTCGTGTCTGAGCCATTGAATTGCGGCTCTACTTTGTCTCTATACTGACGCTTAGCTTGTTTGATTGCCTTGCAGAGGGAATAGCTACACTGTTTGTATTCGGTCATGTTTCAGGTCACCTTGCCCTGATTAAAAGCAGTGGTTCATGCTTTCAGTTTTGCCCAAATGCTGCCATCAATCCACAGTTTCTGGTTGGGGAATGTTTTAATAGACGCTGTGGGTACAACATCACCGATGCACTTGCTAATAAACTCGCTCACCAAATCAGCATATTCATCAATGTTATTGTCCGACGCTATCCGGAACATATCCCAGTCCACGTGATCGAAGCAGTCTTGAAGCGTGGTATCAGATTGGTCGGACCAGCGTTGAACAGACCTGAGCACGGGCGTTTCCTGTTTTAGTTTCTGTCTATAGGCTAGGAGCAACAAAATGGAGTCGTGGTCAGATTTACCAAAAGGAGGGCGGGGGAGGGCTTTGTATGCGTCGCGGAAGTTAGAGTAACAATGATCCAGAGTTTTGCCAGCTTGGTTCGCGCATTCAGTATGCTGATAAAATTTAGGGAGCCTTGTTTTCAGATTAGCCTTGTTAAAATCCCCAGCTACAATAAATGCAGCCTCAGGATATGTGGTTTCCAGTTTACATAGAGTCCAATGAAGTTCTTTCAGGGCCGTCGAGGTGTCTGCTTGGGGGGGGATATACACGACTGTGATTATGATCAAAGAGAATTCTCTTGGTAGATAATGCGGTCGGCATTTGATCGTAAGGAATTCTAGGTCAGGTGAACAAAAGGACTTGAGTTCCTGTATGTTGTTATGATCACACCACGTCTCGTAAATCATAAGGCATACACCCCCGCCCTTCTTCTTACAAGAGAGATGTTTGTGTCTGTCGGTGCGATGCGTGAAGAAACCAGGTGGCTGTACCGACTAACGTATCCCGAGTGAGCCATGTTTCCGTGAAACAGAGAATGTTACAATCTCTGTCTCTCTGGAAGGCAACCCTTGCTTGGATTTCGTCTACCTTGTTGTCAAGAGACTGGACGTTGACTAGTAGTATACTTGGGAGCGGTGGGCGATGTGCCCGTCTACGCAGCCTGACCAGAAGACCGCTACATCTGCCCCTTCTGCAGCGCCGTTGTTTTGGGTCGCCAGCTGGGATCTGATCCATTGTTCTGGGTGGTGGACCAAACAGAGTATCCGCTTCGGGAAAGTCGTATTCCCTGTCGTGAAGTTGGTAAGTTGACGTTGCTTTTATATCCAATAGTTCCTCCCGGCTGTATGTAATGAGACTTAAGATTTCCTGAGGTAACAGTGTAAGAAATAATGCCTAAAAAAAATACTGCGTAGTTTCCTAAGAATGCGAAGCAGCCATCTCTGTCAGCGCCGGAAGTTTACAGATGGACTGTTGTCAGTCGGGGCCCAGAGTTTTTCCTGCTTAGGTCATGTGGTCTGGAAAAACTCCTAGCTTTCACTTTGATATATTCCACTGTAATCAGGGCTAGGAATTTTACCTAGCCTGGTTATGTGACCTGTGCCCGTATTGATTGCTGATCTAGGATCAGTTTTGCCCCCTCTCATTAATAATGAGACCTGAAACGATGAAGGAAATGTACACATACAGGGAGGTCACGACGAAATCACACCACACAACACTCAGATTTATGACCGTTATGTTTGGTGTTTGGGATTCTGTGTTTTCTAAATATTGATGACTATTTTTCAATGTTACTTTTGATCAGCACTCCTACTCTGACACACTGTGACCAGGAAAAATGACTTGCCCTACGTATAGTACAATAATGGGCGAACTGGTAGTAAAGTCACCTAGTCTATTGAACACCAGTGCTCTAGCGAACATAAACATGGACGTTTCATGTGTCACTGTATCTTCCATCCTGGCCTTTGGCAGGTTTTGGAAGTCGCAGATTTTGGAAGCGAAGTTGGCACAAGGCAGGCAGAATGGTACCTCTTTGCCGGTAGCGTTGTGATTTGGCACACACTGACTGCACGAGCCTGGCATGCACACAAGTGTGTGTCTGACGCTGTAGGCTCTATATTTGGCTGTCATTAAGGCACGTTCGTTTGCAAATTAGTTATGTAAAAACTGGCGCATTAGCATTTTCCAGCCCTAACGCCAGGTTCGGCAATTTACCTGTCTTATATCAGATCGCTTGTGCTCAGATGGACAGGGTGGAAATATTGGAGGTGTCCTTAAAAACATGATCCAAAGTGGTCATTTCAGGCAGCGCTGATAGGGATATTTAAGACCAACCAAAAGCTAGTTTTAGTGGTAACCCAGCTGGTTATTGAGTCCCAGAGTCGATGTGTCATAATACCCATAAAACCTAGTGGTCAAACAGGGAAATGGTTCCAATCGTTTTTCCACCATTTTTCCCATAAGGGATTTTAGAAACACTTAAAATAACGGCTGTTTTTCGTGTAGGCTTACCCTGGTGGGACATTTTGTAAATCTCTCTCGGACAAGGTGACTTTTATCAGTTATATTCAGCTAATGTTAATACAACCAAACCTATTAGAGTGATTCACCTTCCTGGTTTTATAGTGGCAGTGTCTGGGGCACGCTTGCAATGCAACCTCTGGAGATGTGTGAATGCGATTTGATCTGTAAGATGGTTCGGATTTTTGTTCATAAAACATATGTCTATTTGGGAGCAATATAAAGGTGAGGGGACATTCTCCCTTGCTCTTCATATTGGATCTTTGTCCAGCTACTGTGAAAAGTTTGGATGTGCGTAAAACCCTCCATAGCCTGTGTTTTAATATTATATGCCCACTGGGAGAAATTAGGGCCTGTAAGTGTGACACAGCTTATTTAAAACAAGTTTTTGCTTTGTTTTGTTTAGAATTATTTGTTCTCTTAAGCTTTATCAATAATTGAATCTTGATTATTGACAATGTTTGGCATGTCCATGCTCAGCCATAATGTAATTTACAGTAGGCCTAGCCCCTATATCAGTGTGAATGCTGTTGAAGCCACGCAATTACTTGGAACAATGTGGACTGCAAATGGGTTCAAGTGAATGTATTTAGCAAAGATGGGTCTACATTTTGTTATTTGGTTTCTGTAAACCATTTAACAACTATAACAGCCTAACATTGGAATTGGTGTTGATTTCAAGTCGATACATCAGACCATAAATACACAACTTTAAGCAACCACATATTTGGCCATGGAACACATTCAGATTGGCCAGTGAGGGGCCAAGCCTGGACACACCCACAACTTGTTTATTCATCAAGACCCTCCCCTTTCGCGCCAACGCCAGTAAGTGCCTATGATTGTAATAGTGAAAATAGCTTGAACCTATGGCGCTACCACCTGCACTTCAATTTACCATTGCGATAGGTTTGCTACAATAGAGCCGTGTGTGTGTGGCAGGTAGCCTAGCGTCTAAGAGCGTAACCGAAAGGTCGCTGGTTTGAATCCCTGAGCCGAATAGGTGAAAAATCTGCCGGCGTGCTTTTGAGCAAGGCACTTAACCCTAATTGTTCCTGTAAGTCACTCTGGATACAAGCGTCTGCTAAGTGACTAAAATGTAAAGTGTGTGTTTGTATATCCGGGACGAGCAAGGTCGCTGGTGGTTGATTGAGTGCTCGTAGGAGTGGGTGACCTCGTTCGCTTGATCTGCAACAAAGGAAAGGCAGGAGACGCAGGGAAGAGCTCAAATCACTGGTGTCTGTCCCAGTTTCTCTCTCCCTCTGGTACACTTACACACACTAGCTCTCTCTCACACACGCACACACACTTTGTTGGCCTACACACACACACACTACCTCACCCCAGTCAGACACTTCAAGAGATTGGCAGATTTCTCTCCAGTACTGTACCACCTCTGAAAAGAGTGGACAATCGCCCCACTGCCCAGCATGAAAGCAACACCCTGTGTTTATTTCTGACTTCCATTTCATCTTGAAGCAGCCATTCAGCCCTCTAGAGTACCTTTGTACATAACTGGCTGCCACACAATGACTGCATTGAGACATAAAACGGAGTCGTGACAGACCTAAATTGGTTGGAGTCCTTGTGCGTAGCAGCGTGTAAATCTGAGTCGGGATCGCAGGGCTTCTTCTTCCACTGAAATGTACTGTATTTGCCTTTTTCCAGGCAGGCACTGTGTGTGTGTGTGTGTGTGTGTGTGTGTGTGTGTGTGGTGTGTGTGTGTGTGTGTGTGTGTGTGTGTGTGTGTGTGTGTGTGTGTGTGTGTGTGTGTGTGTGTGTGTGTGTGTGTGTGTGTGTGTGTGTGTGTGTGTGTGTGTGTGAGAGAAGCGTCATCAATGAAGGCCAGATGGGAGGCTGGTTGGAGGGAAGGATGTTCACTGACTGGGAAGGGATGAAGTTATATGTAGCTCTTTCTCTGTGTATGTTTTCCTGTCTCCTCTCTCCCTGTCTGCTTGACCAACTGACCCCCACCCCTCTCTCTCTCGCTCTCTCCTGTATCATCAGGTCCTGGCACCACCAGTGAAACTCCCACACTCCTCTCCTTCTGGCCTCCGTTACCGGGAGTTTTATCTACACACATTGCGTGTGTATGTGCTGGTGGCAGTGTACATGAGTTAGTGTTCAGTCTGACACTACTTCACACCATCTGCTTGTAAGGATATCTGAGGAACATTCTAGCCCTTTCTCTCCGCCCTTACATAACTGCTTCCATCTTAATTCTGAGATATCAAGTCACTAGCGAGATTAAGCATGGGATACTTGGGTATTCGGGAAACACACCGGATGCTTTTCTCTCCCGATGCCCTTTGAGACCCCACATATCAATTACATACCTGGGTTCAAATACTATTCAAAATCATTTCAAATACTTTATTTGTGCTCGTTTGAGCTTGCCTGGCTTAGTGGACCAATTGGATTCTTCCCAGAATAGTCCAGGCTAGAACAAATGCTCGAAGTATGTCAAAGATTTTGAATAGTATTTGAATCCAGGTCTCATGTGTTGCTGTGAGGAATGTGGTCAGTGTGACTGTTTAACGTAGGTTCACCTGAGAGGTTTGGCCTTCACACCTCCTCATCATCCGAGAGGTCAGCGGGGCCACTGGTAACTGATCTCCGTGGGCATGGGCTATGGCTATCTCACCGACTCGTGCTCTGGCTCTCCTTTTCTGACACTAACACACTCTCGCTCTCTTCTGAATGTCTCTCTCGATATAGATACAGTGCCTTCGGAAAGTATTCAGACCCCTTGACTTTTTCCAAATTTTCTTACATTACAGCCTTATTCTAAAATCTATTAAATAAAACAATTTCCTCAGCAATCTACACACAATACCCCATAATGACAAAGTGAAAACAGGTTTTTAGAAATGTTTGCAAATGTATTAAAAACGATCAAAATACATCTGTCGTTCGTCAGCACCTTCACACAAACACATTTTTCTGGGTGTGCTTTTTATTATGCAAATGTATTAAAAACAGAAACTTTATTTACATAAGTATTCAGACCCTTTGCTTTGAGACTTGAAATTGAGCTCAGGTGCATCCTGTTTCCATTGATCATCCTTGAGATGTTTCTACAACTTGATTGGAGTCCACCTGTGGTAAATTCATTTGATTTGGAAAGGCACACACCTGTCTATATAAGGTCCCACAGTTGACAGTGCATGTCAGAGCAAAAACCAAGCCATGATGTCGAAGGAATTGTCCGTAAAGCTCAGAGACAGAATTGTGTCATGGCACAGATCTGGGGAAGGGTACCAAAAAGTATCTGCAGTATTGAAGATCCCCAAGAACACAGTGGCCTCCATCATTCTTAAATGGAAGACTCAAGGCTGTAATCACTGCCAAAGGTGCTTCAACAAAGTACAGAGTAAAGGGTCTGAATACTTACATAAATGTGATATTTCATTTTTATTGCAAAAGTTTCTCAACCTGTTTTTGCTTTAACATTATGGGGTATTGTGTGTAGATTGAGGGGGGAAAACAATTTAATACATTTTAGAATAAGACTGTATATGGATGGACAGACCAGGCCGGAGGGGGACCTCTTTGCTTTACTGTTTCCAGGAAGCAGGAAACGCAGTCTTGAGTTCCCCCCCCCCCCCCCCACCTCCCACCACCTTCCCTCCGGCTTCCAGCCAGGTGGAGAAAATAGACAAGTGTCCCCTGTCCAAAAATGTCCCCCCCCCATTTAAAAAAATTAAAGAATAGTCAAAATAATAATGTTCCACAAACAGTGTCACTTACTTCAAAGAGAGGTTCCTACTACAGTATGTCTCACGATTCACTTAACCTGGCTCGTTATCTTTTTTCCCCCTGCTTTGACGGAATACCCGAACCAATCCGATGCAGTGAGAAGATAAGTCTGTCATTGTGACTTAAGTTCTCTCTTACATCATGCCCTGCTATACACCATTAAGAGCTCGGCCACTATAAATCTTCACTCAACGTTGAACTAGAAGAACGCGAATGCCAAGAAGGAGATCCCATCATCCAGATTGGTTTCAATGGAGAGAATCAGGAAAAGTCTAGCCTGGTACCAGATCTGTTTGCTCTTGCGTTACATTGATCATAGGAGTTGACAAGACGGTACAGCAGATCTGGGACCAGTGTAACCTTTTTGCTGGAGCTCTCAGGATTTGGATTTGAAAGCTCCCCCTTTTTGATCAGCTTTTTCTTATTTGCTGGGTTCATTTTGGATTCTTGGAGAAGGAAGAAGTTGTGCAGGCACTTCCTGGAACTAACCGTCAATCTTCAGAAGAACATCCTACACTTTGACCATATTTCTGTTTCAACATATGACCACTGTTCTGTCAGCATGGTCTGACTAAGAACCTGGATGGTGTTACCCCAGGAAACTGTGACTACTTTGAACCACCAGAAAAGGAGGATAAAGAGCATTCAATGTCTGCATAATTACTGGCTTATGCTTTAACTGGGACACAACGATGCAATTTTCCCCATACCATCACTTCCGTATCTGACATTTCACAAATGTATTTTGTTATTGATTGTTTTATTGTCATGTGACCAGGCCCTTCAGTATGTATCCCCATTCCCCCCAACAATGAACAGGTCCAACATTGACCTTTTTGAGGTAGCCTACTAACCTCCTGTTGGGAGTACTCACTAGTTACTCACTACAAACGACTGTTTGTGGTATTTCAGGAAGTCTTACTTCTTCGGGAGGTCCGGAACAATAGGGTTTGGCTTGCTTAGCTTTGTTGTCGGTTGCAGCTCTTATTTAGTTAGCTTAACTGTGTGTGTGTGTGTGTGTGTGTCTGTGTGTGTGTGTGTGTGTCTGTGTGTGTGTGTGTGTGTGTGTGTGTTGTAGCACTTGTTGAGTTTGCATGTGTGTGAGAGGGAAAGAAAGGGAGAGAGAGAGAGAGAGAGAGGGGAACTCCAGTCCTCCCCTCCTCTCCTCCCCTTCTCTCTGATGACTCAGAGAAATGTGCTTGGCTCCCGGCAGGCCGGCCTGCCAAAGCACTGTGCAGGATGAAAACACACTGAATTTGACAGGAGAATTCCTTGGTAGAATCTTCTAGGATTATAGGGCCTAAAGCTTTCTCAGATAACCAGATATGATAAGTAATAGCATAAATGTGTAACTGGGTGTACTGAAGCCTCAAAGCCCCCTAATGGGTTTACTTTGCAGCTTTGGTACGGCAAGTGAGTCTGTCCATGTTTTGTGTACTTTGGATGTGAGCCAGTTGGGTGACTTTAAATCCAATGCGGTTGCATTTCCATTAAGGATACAGAAATGGATTGGTTGTCTTGTATGGACAATTTTTTTTGTCTACATGGTCAAACCGGGCTACACTGGACTACTATGCCAATGTGTTCAGTTGAGCACGGCGTAGCAAAACGATTTGTAAATGAAAGAAATGAAATTGTCAGTTCAGCTCCATTTCAAAACGTTTTCAGCCTACAGAACACGACCAAGGATCTACACTAGTACGTCAAAGTGCTAGCCCTGGCATCTCTGGCTTGATAGCCTCTCCAACTCCTGCTGGCCTCCATGGACAACACTGTCACCCCATTCATTTGTATCTCGCTCTCTCTGTAGCTCTCGCTCTCTCTCTCTCTCTGTAGCTCTCGTCGCTCTCTCTCTGTAGCTCTCGTCGCTCTCTCTCTGTAGCTCTCGCTCGCTCTCTCTCTGTAGCTCTCGCTCTCTCTCTCTCTGTAGCTCTCGCTCTCTCTCTCTCTGTAGCTCTCGCTCTCTCTCTCTCTCTCTGTAGCTCTCTCTCTCTGTAGCTCTCACTCTCTCTCTCTCTCTGTAGCTCTCGCTCTCTCTCTCTCTCTCTCTCTCTCTCTGTAGCTCTCGCTCTCTCTCTCTCTCTCTCTCTCTGTAGCTCTCGCTCTCTCTCTCTCTCTCTGTAGCTCTCGCTCTCTCTGTATCTCTGTATCTCTCGCTCTCTCTCTCTCTCTCTCTCTCTCTCTCTCTCTGTAGCTCTCGCTCTCCCTGTAGCTTTCGCTCTGTATCTCTCGCTCTGTATCTCTCGCTCTCTCGCTCTGTATCTCTCTGTATCTCTCGCTCTCTCTGTATCTCTCGCTCTCTCTGTAGCTTTCGCTCTCTCTGTAGCTTTCGCTCTCTCTGTATCTCTCGCTGTAGCTCTCGCTCTCTCTGTAGCTCTCGCTCTCTCTGTAGCTCTCGCTCTCTCTCTCTTGCTTTCTCTGTATCTCTCCTTATCTCTCGCTCTCTCCTTATCTCTCACTCTCTCCGTAGGTCTCGCTCTCTCTCTGTAGCTCTCGCTCTCTCTCTGTAGCTCTCGCTCTCTCTGTAGCTCTCGCTCTCTCTCTGTAGCTCTCGCTCTCTCTCTGTAGCTCTCGCTCTCTCTCTGTAGCTCTCGCTCTGTAGCCCTCGCTCTCGCTCTGTAGCCCTCGCTCTCGCTCTGTAGCCCTCGCTCTCTGTAGCTCTCTCTCTCTGCAGCTCTCGCTCTCTCTCTGCAGCTCTCGCTCTCTCTCTGCAGCTCTCGCTCTCTCTCTGCAGCTCTCGCTCTCTCTCTGCAGCTCTCGCTCTCTCTCTGCAGCTCTCGCTCGCTCTCTCTGTAGCTCTCGCTCGCTCTCTCTGTAGCTCTCGCTCGCTCTGTCTGTATCTCTCGCTCGCTCTCTCTGTATCTCTCGCTCGCTCTCTCTGAATGTCTCGCTCGCTCTCTCTGAATCTCTCTCTGGATCACTTTCTCTCCTTCTAAACCTATTTTTCTCTGTCTCCCACCCACCCCTTCCTCGCTCTCTACTCAGGATTCTTCTGAGTTGCTTTAAGAAGCCAGCACCATTCTTTCTTAGAATACACTCAAGCCTTTTTGTTTTTCATTAGAAATTTAGACAGAACCATCAAATGTAGGTATAAATCTCATAACTCAACCGACTGCTTCCACACAGATGGTCTAAATGGGAAGATAACAGTCAAGTTTCTTGGCTGTGGGGTTTAATGTATTGGCTGTAGTAGAAGTTGGCTAACTCCCTTAAGATGGCTTTGTTGAGATCCGTCAAGCCTAATATGCTGGCCAACAATGTTCTTGTGGAATTGCATTCTCTTTGTTTTCTGTTCCGAGGTATCATCCCTCATGTCACATATCCCTCCCATGGTTATAAACAATAGTGTCAACACACACAGTGGCCATATCTACAGTGCATTCAGAAAGTATGTTACAGCCTTATTCTAAAAATGATTTAAATTGTTTTTTTTTCCCCTCAATCTACACACAATACCCCATAATGACAAAGCAAAAACAGGTTTTTAGAAATATTTTCAAATGTATAAAAAAAAAGGAAATATACTCTGTCTGGGCCACTCAAGGACATTGAGACTTGTCCCGAAGCCACTCATGTGTTGTCTTGTGCTACGGGTCGTTATCCTGTTGGAAGGTGAACCTTCGCCCCAGTCTGAGGTCCTGAGCGCTCTAGAGTAGGTTTTCATCAAGGATCTCTTTGTACTTTGCTCCGTTCATCTTTGCCTTGATCCTGACTAGTCTCCCAGTCCCTGGCACTGAAAAACAATGCTTCAATGCTGCAGAAATGTTTTGGTACCCTTCCCCAGATCTGTGCCTCGACACAATCCTGTGCTCTACGGACAATTCCTTCGACCTCGTGGCTTTGTTTTTGCTCTGACATGCACTGTCAACTGTGGGACCTTTATATAGACAGGTGTGTGCCTTTCCAAATCATGTCCAATCAATTGAATTTACCACAGGTGGACTCCAATCAATGAAAACAGGATGCACCTGAGCTCAATTTCGAGTCTCATAGCAAAGGGTCTGAATACTTATGTAAGTAAGGTATTTCTGTTTTCTATTTTTAATACATTTGCAAATATTTCTAAAAACCTGTTTACGCTTTGTCATTGTGGGGTATTGTGTGTAGATTGAGGAACATTTTTAATTGAATCCATTTTAAAATAAGGCTTACAAAATGTGGAAGAAGTCAAAGGGTCTGAATCAGGGATACAAACCTGTCACCTTTTGTCGAAATTCGCCGTTTTGAATCCAAAATAGGTGACCTACGTGATTCGTGTAGATCCGATGAGAAAATTTTGGGCCAATCGTTCACATAACAGAATGCAGCACGCGACTGAAGAGAGACGAGACAACCAATTTGCTAGTTACAGTATCAGCACGCCCTCTAGAAAGAGCGGAGAGTGGAATGGCAGTTTACCAGCTACATCTGCGCGTCCCCTGGACAATAACGAGGTGGTAGGTGAGAAGCCTGACCACGGAAACGGGGGTGAGAAGGTGATGAAGCGTACTTCATGAGCTTTAACTGAAAAACAACTGGCATTTGGAAAGTTTGAGTTGAGGAAGAAAGTGTGGTGGAACGAGTATTGTTAGCGTTAAGTATCTTGCTAGCTGGATCGAGTTCTCCGTTAGCTAGCCAGAGAAATGTTGAGCAACATTAGCCAACTTAACTGATGAAATAATTGAGTTTATGGTGTGAAAATTAGCTGGCTAATAAAGTCAGACAGCTACATCAGATGAACTAACGTTAGTAACCTAACCAATTCGCTATAGGGGTGGCAGGTAGCCCAGTGGTTAGAGCGTTGGGCCAGTAACCGAAATGTTGCTAGATTGAATCCCCGAGCTGACAAGGTAAAAATCTTTCGTTCTGCCCCTGAACAAGGCAGTTAACCCACTGTTCCTAGGCCGTCATTTAAAAAAAGAATTTGTTCTTAACTGACTTGCCTAGTTAAATAAAGGTTAAGTAAAAAATAAAAATTGTATTAACTTGTATACGACTCCTTGCCGTTATAACGAGTTTGTTGCTTACTGACCCTGGCAATCTGTGAAATGCTAACTAACTACTATCTGTGAACTAATGTTTTCCCTCTACAGTACTATATGTGGTTAATTTTCAGAATGAGAGCATTAGGTGACATGAGTCGTTGCTTGTTAAACAAGTGGATTTAGGGATCAAGTGGAGCTGGAGCTGGGCCTGGTTTTGGCTTAAGCTGGATGCCACTATAGGAACACCACACACTTTCTCACTTGTTCAATACAGTGGATAAAAAGGGTGTACTCTGCCTGAAAGAGATCAGCTATGCCAACAAAAGGTCTCATGTTCTGCTGGCACGTTGTAGAACAGATGTCTACAGGCAGAAAGTGTACAATGTAATACTGTGCAGTGTAGACAAAATATTGTTTTTGTTGTGTTGAACTTGACGGTAACACGTGTGTGAGTAAGGGGGATTAGTAACAAGTTTACTCGGTGAGCGTTATTTTTGCACACGTAGCCTTATGCACCTGATCAACGTCTTCTATTATAATAGAGCAAAAATAGAAGGCCTGTTTTTGTTTCATTCTTTTTCGACTTCAAAATGTTTTGTGCAATATTTAGATGTGTGTGGGCAGGGGGGGTCACGGGTGTTCTATAATAAAGGCTGTCATGGCTAACTGCAATATTAGTGTATTGCTTTTTCTCCAGACTTGAGTGTCATTTGCAGTGAAGTCTAGGCAACAACATTGGATTGCTATCTTCATTTTTTTGTTGCTGTAAGTTAGGTTCACGTTAACCACTTTTTATTTTACACACAGAGACTGACTAGGTAGATCATATTCTTTGTTGTTTAATTAGTTAACCTGCATTTCCCCCGAGCAGGGATTTATTGCATGTTTCAGTGCAACAAAAAAAACTTTTTTTGGGGGGTCCTCACTAGTTTGCATCCCTGGTCTGAACACTTTCTGAATGCACTGTATGTATGGCCTGCATAACAGTGATAAATCTTGACAACTATACTGAGGAAAGAACAACATCAAGCCAAGACAGTCCTAGTCTAGTATGTTTTTGTGTGTGTATGTCTGCCAGAGTGCTAATGTTTGGGCAGGTGTCTGCAGCAGGTAGCCTAGCGGTTAGAGAGTTGGGTCAGTAACTGAAAGGTTGCTGGTTCGAATACCTGAGCCGACAAAGTTAAAAAATCTGTCTATGCCCTTAAGCAAGTCACTTAAACCCTAATTTGCTCCAGATCTGCTGTACGACTATGGCTGACCTTGTAAGACAACACATTTAAGTGTGTGTGTGTGTGTGTGTGTGTGTGTGTGTGTGTGTGTGTGTGTGTGTGTGTGTGTGTGTGTGTGTGTGTGTGTGTGTGTGTGTGTGTGTGTGTGTGTGTGTGTGTGTGATGTTTTGTCTGTCTCTCTTTGTGTACGTACGTGCAGCACTGCAGGAATGGAGGTGTTTAATATGACGGCCACACCGCTGCTGGAACTCCCTGTGTGAGAGAGGGAGAGAGCAGCAGCTCGTTTGAAGTCTGCGACTGAGCCTCTCATCAAACGGCAGTTCTGCAGCCGTCTCAGCCCGTTCCCTCACACACACACACACACACACACACACACACCCCAATACCTCCTCTCACACTTTGCATCCCACCTAGTTTTGATCCCCTTCATAGTTCATACCATAGATGACACAGTCACCGATGACCAACATCAAATACTCCCAGACGGCGGCCATATTGTTTTCTCCCCCATATCACTTTTCGGTCTCACTCCCAAACCTCGTTCACATTGGGACAGTGAAACAGTCAGAGGGACAGAGACTCCAACTCATGTCTTTGTTACAGATATGTTTATATTGACTAATAAGTCCATATGTATGGGCTCCTATATGTCGATCTTTCAGGACTTATGTCTATCTATTTAGTCATTAAACTAGACATCTGTATTGTCATTCTATTTAGACAGGCCTAGTTTAAATGTCTACTTACTCACAAACTGTCATTGGATGTACAGTTGAAGTCGGAAGTTCACATACACGTAGGTTGGAGTCATTAAAACTTGTTTTTTAACCACTCCACAACTTTCTTGTTAACAAACTATAGTTTTGGCAAGTTGGTTAGGACATCTACTTTGTGCATGACACAAGTAATTTTTCCAACAGTTGTTTACAGAAAGATTATTTCACTTATAATTCACTGTATCACAATTCCAGTGGGTCAGAAGTTTATATACACTAAGTTGACTGTGCCTTTAAACAGCTTGGAAAATTCCAGAAAATGACGTCATGGCTTTAGAAGCTTCTGATAGGCTAATTGACATCATTTGAGTCAATTGGAGGTGTACCTGTGGATGTATTTCAAGGCCTACCTTCAAACTCAGTGACTCTTTGCTTGACATCATTGGAAAATCAAAAGAAATCAGCCAAGACCTCAGAAACAAATGTAGACCTCCAAGTCTGGTTCATCCCCGCTCAGCAAGGAAGAAGCCACTGCTCCAAAACCGCCATTAAAAAGCCAGACTACGGTTTGCAACTGCACATGGGGACAAAAATTGTACTTTTTGGAGAAATGTCCTCTGGTCTGATGAAACAAAAATAGAACAGTTTGGCCATAATGACCATTGTTATGTTTGGAGGAAAAGGGGGGAGGCTTGCAAGCCGAAGAACACCATCCCAACCGTGAAGCACGGGGATGGCAGCATCATGTTGTGGGGGTGCTTTGCTGCAGGAGGGACTGGTGCACTTCACAAAATGGATGGCATCATGAGGTAGGAAAATTATGTGGATATATTGAAGCAACATCTCAAGACATCATTCAGGAAGTTAAAGCTTGGTCGCAAATGGGTCTTCCAAATGGACAATGACCCTAAGCATACTTCCAAACTTGTGGCAAAATAACTTAAGGACAACAAAGTCAAGGTTTTGGAGTGGCCTTCACAAAGCCCTGACCTCAATCCCATAGAAAATTTGTGGGCAGAACTGAAAAGGCATGTGCGAGCAAGGAGGCCTAGAAACCTGACTCAGTTACACCAGCTCTGTCAGGAGGAATGGGCCAAAATTCATCCAACTTATTGTGGGAAGCTTGTGGAACGCTACCTGAAACGTTTGATCCAAGTTAAACAATTTAAAGGCAATGCTACCTAATACTAATTGAGTGTATGTAAACTTCTGACCCACTGGGAATGTGATGAAAGAAATACAAACTGAAATAAATCATTCTCTCTACTATTATTCTGACATTTCACATTCTTAAAATAATGTGGTGATCCTAACTGACCTAAGACAGGGAGTTTTTACTAGGATTAAATGTCAGGAATTGTGAAAAACTGAGTTGATATGTATTTGGCTAAGGTGTATGTACACTTTCAACTTCAACTGTAGCCAACTGCACATTGAGGAACGTAAGGATTATGATGTTAGTAGAATAGTCAAGAGATGCTGGTGAGAGAGGCATGTCTCTGTTATGGAGGTGAGGAATAGTATGTTCATATGGCTTTGCTCTCTGATACTAGTCCTGTATGGTGGGTTCGGGCTGGGTACAGTACACACCCCCTCTCTCTTCTCCTGGAGGCCTATGTGACAGGTTTCCACTCCGCCCTTGCGTCGGGTGTGTGTAGTCTGGGTCGTGAGGGTTGAGGGTGAGTCATCCCCTGAGCATCCCTCTCACGTCCCCCACACACACCCACCGTGCCCCAGACACCTTCAAACAACGCTTACCAAACACAGGCACAGTGTTACGTCAGTCATTCTTCCCCCATCACATGTATACAGAGAGAGACGGAGCTGATATCTCCAGCTGAGTAGCAAGAAGACACACCTGAGTCTGCTGAAATTGGTAATACAACAAACCTTTCATTCCAAACTTCCATGCAAAGCTAACATTGGCATGAATGCATGATTTGTGTCAAAGTCAGGATGTTGGCCCATAGGCCTTATGTACAGTACGTTTAATATTATTTGCATAGTCGGCTACATCTCATTGGTTAGCAGCTGTTACAATAAGACGTGCAGGCTTTTTACCTGTTGGCAGGTAGAACGGGTTGGGTGATAACTGCAAGCATGAATAATTGCTCTCAGATACAAACACACAGAAACCTCAGATTCCCTGGGGTTTCATTCCCACTTGAGCCTCGCTGAGGTTTTCAAAGCCAAATGTGTTGAATAATGAAGTCTGATTTGACTGGGAATTGGATTCACACGCTGAGAGGATCCAACTCACTGAGCTCCCACAGGCAACTGGGTTCTATTAGTCCTGCATCGCTTCCTTTCCTTATCTCCTTTCCTTGTCTCATTTCTTTCACGACCCTAGTAACTGTCCTTTCACTGCCTACCTAGGCCTACTTTTTTATTGTTTTATATTGATTTTACTTTTTACCTTTTTTTTTCTCCCCAATTTCATGGTATCCAATTGGTAGTTACAGTCTTGTACCGTCGCTGCAACTTCCGTACGGACTCAGGAGAGGCGAAGGTCGAGAGCCGTGCGTCCTCTGAAACACGACCATGCCAAGCCGCACTGCTTCTTGACACATTGCTCGCTTAACCCGGAAGCCGGCCGCACCAATGTGTCGGAGGAAACACTGTGCACCTGGCAACCGCGTCAGCGATGAGACAAGGCCATCCCGGCCGGCCAAACCCTCCCCTAACCCGGACAACGCTGGGCCAATTGTGCGCCACTCATGGGTCGCGACCGGGAGATCCGGGATCGAACCCGGATCTGCGATGCAGTGCCTTAGACCGCTGCGCCGCTCGGAAGGCCCCTCTAGGCCTACTTCTAATCATCACAAGAAGGAGCCCTAGAGGTTGTGGGTCAAGTTGACTAATAAACTGGTTATCCTGTGGAATTCCACTCTCCTTAGGTATGTTTTGCACTTTATTTAGATGGATCAAGGGGGAGACAGTCGAGTGGGAGAGACAGTGAGAAGGGAGGACATGGGGATTGAACCCAGGTTTCCGGTGGGAGGAAACATGTGATTAGAGCTGTGAGCGTTCCTGCAAGACAACAGGCTCTGCAACTGTCTTTATAGGTAATACCTATCAACCATAGACACACATGTATTGCAATAAGTGGCGCCTGTAGACATGTACTTGTTCTGAAGAACATCCTCGTACGTGTCAGTGTTACCAGATGACGTCAATCCTTGTCCAGTTTATTGCTATAAACAAACAATACGTCCCAAATGGCACACTATTCCCTATGTACACTACTTTAGGCCAGAGCCCTTTTGTGACGCATCCCTATAAATTCCAGCTGACTGATTTGTCCGGCTACGGTCCAGAACCGCTCAGCCGTCCGTCACCATGGGAAATTGTCAAATGTGGATGGAGCTGGAGCGTGGGCCTGCCTGGGAACCAATAGGAACCCGTTGAGGGCAGCATGCGTGGGACGAGGGTCTAGTTAGTTGGTTAGGAAGGAAGGATTTGGAAGTACCTTCCAACTGGGAGAAATTAAACTGTCAAGACTGCAGTTTGATTGGGTAATGGATCTGGTATGTTTCTCCTCTTTGATCTAGTGCTGATCTAGGATCAGGTCCTCCCTGCCCATACAATCTTACTCAATATGATCTGAGAGGGGAAACTGATCCGAGATTAGAAGATTCAGCAGCATTTGGGTAAGGTATTTGGTATGGTTCTCCTCTCTCTAAAGCCAGGACGCCATAACAGAAGTTTCTCTGATGTGGTTCAGGACTCCAGGGGAGGGTTGTCTCCGTGGTGGTTTTTAGAAAGAACAGTCAAAATGGTGAGGGCGGAGGGGAGACAGTTACCCAGAGACGACTGTATTGGCTGGGTCTCACCGCAGCCATAGCAGTCTGGTGAGCTGGTTTTGCCTGGAGATAGAGGAAGGAGGAGGGGTGGTTTAAGAGTTCTTGGCTAGAGTTGATCTGGTGTTACTGGGTGTTTGAATGGTTCTTTTTGTTCCGTTTCTACCATGACTCACTCTCTAACTGCTGCCCTGAGGGGAGAGGGAGGGGGAGGGTACTGATGTGGTCAAATCATTAGGAGACTGCATGTTCTCCTGCTATGGTAGGCAGTGGCCTACTTTCTGACCAATCAATAGCCCAACTCAGTCCCTAGGATGATGATGAAGTGAGAGTAGATTTCACCAAACAGCTTTCCCCATCAGATCTGTCAGTACTGCCTGGATACTGTCGATTGACTTATCTCACCGTGAGTTGTAGTCGATATGCACATACTGTAGCTAATCATTTGACACTCTGCAATTCTCAGAGTATTTTCAAACACCATAACATAATGTAGGTCCAGAATGATACTTATTCAGAACACCTGCGGATGTTGTCTGCCTGATCTTATCCGTAAGCAGAAATGAAAGTTATTCCACTGTCATCGGACAACCTAATGAATAATTAATGAAGCGAATGCCCTCTCCACCTGCCCCCCCCACCCCATCCCCTCCCTCACCACATCCATTTTATCAGACTACCAGTGGCCATGTTGTTTCCGCTGGTGGGTCGTATATTTAGTCCCGTCGAGGACCTTTGAGTGCTCTCCTCGTGTCTCCTGAGGGAGAAAGCCACAGGTGTTTTCTTAGCCTCTCCTTGAGTCTCCCCTCTCTCCGTCAGCTTATTTAGCCCCCCCCCGTACCTCCCTCTCTCTCTCTCTGGTCTCTCTCTCATTGTCATCGGAGTGCGATACCTCCTCCTTGAGGCCTCAGTCCTCGGGACCACTCGAAGCCCTCCACATGTCCTTCCAGCTCCGGCAGCATTTCAAAACCATCTGACCCCGGTGTGCTAACTGGGCTATTTTAAGAGCAGGGATGGCAAAACCGTCTGTCTGCTCTCCACGTGCAATGCAGTGGCCGTCGGAAAAAACAGGACTGTTGAGTAGGGTGTGTGTGTGTGTGTGTGTGTGTGTGTGTGTGTGTGTGTGTGTGTGTGTGTGTGTGTGTGTGTGCGCGCGCGCAAAGAGGTGGTTGTGTGCATGTGATTGGAGAGAAGATGGGTGATTGGAGATTGCGACCCAGTTAAGTCTTGGGTTGAAGTTGTGTGTTTCATTAGGTAATGGGGACTGGTGTTGGAACTGGAGATCTCCTACTGTAGCAAAACAGTGATGTCCAGAATGATGTCCCTTTCACAGTTGTCTGGGTAATGGAGCAATATAGCTTATGCCTTGTCACTTTCATCATCATTGACATTAAATATGACACAATGCCCGAATCCCGCAATCGTAGCCGGCAGTGAAACAGGTCCTTTCCTTTTCGTCATGATCATAACTACTGCCATCTTTTAAACGTATAGCCTACATAAGATGTAGTTGAGGGTAGAGGTTGACCGATTAATCGGCATGATTAATTAGGGCCGATTTCAAGTTTTCATGACAATCGGTAATCAGCATTTATGGACGCCGATTATGGCCGATTACATTGCATTCCACGCGGAGACTGCGTGGCAGGCTGACTACCTGTTACGCGAGTGCAGCAAGGAGCCAAGGTAAGTTGCTAGCTAGCATTAAACTTATCTCATAAAAAACAATCAATCTTCACATAATCACTAGTTAACTACACATGGTTGATGATATTACTAGGTTAACGAGCTTGTTCTGTGTTGTATATAATCAATGCAGTGGCTGTTAATTTATCATTGAATCATTCCACTTCGCCAAACGGGTGATGATTGAACAAAAGCGCATTGCCGAAAAAAGCTTTGCACAAATGTACCTAACCATAAACAACGCCTTTCTTAAAATCATACACAGAAGTATATATTTTTAAACCTGCATATTTAGTTAAAAGAAATTCATGTTAGCAAGCGATATTAACAAGGGAAATTGTGTCACTTCTCTTGCGTTCAGTGCAAGCAGAGTCAGGGTATATGCAACAGTTTGGGCTGCCTGGCTCGTTGCGAACTAATTTGCCAGAATTTTACATAATTATGACTTAACATTGAAGGTTGTGCAATGTAACAGCAATATTTAGACTAAGGGTTGCCACCCATTCAATAAAATACGGAACGGTTCCGTATTTCACTGAAAGAATAAACGTTTTGTTTTCCAAATTATAGTTTCCGGATTTGACCATATTAATGACCTAAGGCTCATATTTCTGTGTGTTATTATATTATAATTAAGTCTATGATTTGACTTACTGGGTTTGCCAGCAGCTCTTAGCAATGTTGAAGCACAGCGCTGTTTATGACTTCAAGCCTATCAACTCCTGAGATTAGGCTGGCAATACTAAAGTGCCTATTAGAACATTCAATAGTCAAAGGTATATGAAATACAAATGGTATATAGAGAGAGAGTCTGCGTCATAATTCCTATAATAACTACAACCTAAAACTTCTTAACTGGGAATATTGAAGAACTGGGAATATTGACCCACCAGCTTTCATTTGTTCTGAGCAAGGAATTTAAACGTTAGCTTTTTTACATGGCACATATTGCACTTTTACTTTCTTCTCCAACACTGTGTTTTTGCATTATTTAAACCAAATTGAGGTTGTTTCATTATTTATTTGAGACTAAATGGATTTTATTTTTGTATTATTATAAGTTAAAATAGAAGTGTTAATTGTTCATTCAGTATTGTTGTAATTGTCATTATTATATATAAATCGGACGATTAATCGGCTTTGTTTTTTTTTTGGTCCTCCAATAATCGGTATCGGTCATTAATCAGTCGACCTTTAGATGTGGGTGTATCACTTTAAATATCACCATGACAAGTCCTAGATCATCACCACCATAACTTCACTTCTCAGCTTATTTAGCGCCGAGCAGTCGGCACGAACCTCACAGATCTAACCATATGCATTACCCTTTTCCCGTCTGATTTACAGTCTGCTTTCCTACCAGGTAGACAGAAATCCCCTGAAGTGGAGTACACACTGAGAATGCATCCCAAATGGCACCCCATTCCCTATATAGTGCACTACTATTAGCCAGAGCCCTATGGGTCCTGGTCAAAAGTAGTGCACTTTATAGGGAATGGGATGTACCCTGAGGCCTCCTCTCTCTAATGTTCCTGATCAACTGGTTCAGCAGTGGAACATGTCAGCTATTAACAGAACATAACAGAATCTCATGTAATATTTATGTGGGATTTGAAAATATTACAATGTTTACTTTGAGGAGGGCTAGATTAATAGTCGGCGGAGGTTTTGTGGGAATAATGTAATAATGACTGGTTTGTTTTCTTATCCTTAATTGGTTTAGATGACAATTTAAAAAAATATATATATTTTCATATACTATATAACTAACATCTTAATTTGATCACAGTGCAGAACATTTAAAACTTGTGTATTTGAGGTTTAAAAAGGCTTTTGAAGTTTAATTTCCAATTTGAAGTGTTTATTTTCCCTTTTGAAAAATGTATCAACCCCTACAAACATGTCCATTTAATTATAATCCACATAATAATTCACATTTCCTGTTGTTACAGGGTTATTTTTCTGCTGTAGCAAACCGCCAATCCCTCCCACCCTCTACACCCTCAGTTTGAGAGTCTTCCCTCTGGCCGGCGCTTCAGAATGCCCATAGCCAAGAAGAACGTGTTCGAACATTCATTTGTTCCTTGTGCCGTTGGACTACTAAATGCAAAGTCAATTGTGTCGGTATATGTCCTTATCTATCCAGTGCAGTTTGGGACAGCGGTCAGTTGTGAGTGAATGTATCAAATGTCCTCTATATTTTTTGTGTATTCAATGTGATGGACTGACTGGTTTAAATGTGTATGAAATTAAAATGTATGTGATCATTTTAATGGAAGGTGATGCCAAAGAACAATGTCCATCCTGGATGGACAAAGTTTTATTCTATTCTAAATCAAGATCCTACATCTGTAGGCCAATCTACATTCTACAGTGCATATCTAACCAAAACATCTGTAGGCCAATCTACATGCTACAGTGCATATCTAACCAAAACATCTGTAGGCCAATCTACATGCTACAGTGCATATCTAACCAAAACATCTGTAGGCCAATCTACATGCTACAGTGCATATCTAACCAAAACATCTGTAGGCCAATCTACATGCTACAGTGCATATCTAACCAAAACATCTGTAGGCCAATCTACATTCTACAGTGCATATCTAACCAAAACATCTGTAGGCCAATCTACATTCTACAGTGCATATCTAACCAAAACATCTGTAGGCCAATCTACATTCTACAGTGCATATCTAACCAAAACATCTGTAGGCCAATCTACATGCTACAGTGCATATCTAACCAAAACATCTGTAGGCCAATCTACATGCTACAGTGCATATCTAACCAAAACATCTGTAGGCCAATCTACATGCTACAGTGCATATCTAACCAAAACATCTGTAGGCCAATCTACATGCTACAGTGCATATCTAACCAAAACATCTGTAGGCCAATCTACATGCTACAGTGCATATCTAACCAAAACATCTGTAGGCCAATCTACATGCTACAGTGCATATCTAACCAAAACATCTGTAGGCCAATCTACATGCTACAGTGCATATCTAACCAAAACATCTGTAGGCCAATCTACATGCTACAGTGCATATCTAACCAAAACATCTGTAGGCCAATCTACATGCTACAGTGCATATCTAACCAAAACGTAGCATTGAGTTGAGCTGGATACACATCATATGACCATTGAATGATTGCTGTGAATCACTTCAACCCTCCGAACACACACACACACACTGTAATGTGGCTTGGACGTCACACACACACACATTGGTCAGTACATGCAGTAGAATAGATAGCTAGTGTAGTACCTCTGAGAATAGGATCTGTAATGTGTCCCCTGCCTGTTGTTGCACATGTGGAGCTGCCAACATTGTTCACTGGACGCTGACAGCTGTGTGTACTTATCAAGAATAAACACAGCTCACAAATCCTGGACGCATTCGCATGGGAAGAGGAGGAGAAGACAGACGGGAGTGACTCAAGCCTGTTGTCCACCTACATGTTAATGTCAATGGAGCAGTGTGTTGTATCTCAAAGTGTTTTTAGAATACATGTCGGTTTTAGCCTCCCGATTTATCCGCTTTATCTTACAGCTCTCTGGGGGCTGGCCTGCTCTGTGTCTGACAGTAGTGCTAGGGGAAGTACAGATGAGGAGTGTCTGCATGGTTGACAATCCTGGGCTGGTCCCACTGGGCTGTGTGAGTGGGCCTTCTGATGCAGGTTCAGGGTGGGGCTTGTGGACTGACTGAATGGTTCTCCAGGATGGGGCTCGTGGACTGACTGAATGGTTCTCCAGGATGGGGCTCGTGGACTGTCTGAATGGTCTTCCAGGATGGGGCTCGTGGACTCTTTGAATGGTCTTCCAGGATGGGGCTCGTGGACTGTCTGAATGGTCCTCCAGGGTGGGGCTCGTGGACGGTCTGAATGGTTCTCCAGGGTGGGGCTCGTGGACTGTCTGAATGGTTCTCCAGGGTGGGGCTCGTGGACTGTCTGAATGGTTCTCCAGGGTGGGGCTCGTGGACTGTCTGAATGGTTCTCCAGGGTGGGGCTCGTGGACTGTCTGAATGGTTCTCCAGGGTGGGGCTCGTGGACTGTCTGAATGGTTCTCCAGGGTGGGGCTCGTGGACTGTCTGAATGGTTCTCCAGGGTGGGGCTCGTGGACTGTCTGAATGGTTCTCCAGGGTGGGGCTCTCCTCGTCAGCCTCCCACTCATTTATGAGTTATTAGTATTGTAGGTTTTATCACAAAATCTGTGAGTCTATAGGACACTCAGCATGGCCATATGGTTAATACCAACAGACCACATTGTATCACTGCACTGTAAGTTAGGCTAAGTCAGCACAGTGAATTGAACTCAATGGATGGTTTCGCCTCCGTGTGAACCAGGAAGATGACTCTGTAAGGTAACAGCTGAAGCGCATCGCCTGAAATGCATTTAAACATGACTTAATGCACCACTTCAACTCCACTCTGAAGTGTTAGGCCTTTTGGTAGTCGGAGAATGCAGCGTGCTTGTCATGCTTGGTATGCCGGTGACTCATCAGCAGAGTGTGTGTGAAAGGGAAAGGGGGATACCTAATCAATTGTACAACTGAATGCATTCACCTGAAAAGTGTGTGTGTGTGTGTGTGTGTGTGTGTGTGTGTCAGTCCTCTTGTCTGTATAAGTGGGAAGAAGTCACCCAGTCAAAGAGATGGGAAAGTAAACAAGGTTTGAAGATTAGCACATTGCTTTTCCCCTCAGAGCCTAGAGGTCTCTCTCTCGTAATGCTTTTGCATTGTGTCATAGAAGCAGGTGTCTGAATCCTCACCTAGACGCGATTCTTCACACTTCCCCTGTTAAACCTCACAGATCCCCCATCACTGTCATTTTATTCTTACTGTGTGTGCGTGTTGAGCTGCAAGGGGTAACTCGATAAGCTAATTCTACCCCTATTTAATTTGCGCCGCCAAAGGAACCTCATGCAGAGTGGCTAGATGCATTACCGTGAGAGCAAAGCGTCTGTCCCATAACATAAAACTCAAGTTGTGACACTCGAGGCCTTTTACCTTTGTACACACTGGACTCCAACACATCTTTATTCGCTAACTTCATCATGACACGTAGCGTCAAAACAACACATTAACACATCCCACAGCTGCTTCTGTCACATTTCACCTGGCTAGAAGCTACCATAGACAAGTGATTCCACCATGTTAAATACCATTTAGTACAGTTACAACACAGACAATCAGGCCTTTTCATATCAGTCTGTTGGTGAACCCAGTCCCCTGTACTGCACACAGTTTCTTTAAATATAAAAGGGCTCTGGGTGGCTGGCCTGGTGCCAGCTTGGGTTGCCTGCCTGGAGCTTTTCCTCTCAATGACTCTGCCTTGTGATCAACCAGCCAACACTGTATACTTCCCTTCCCCTCAATTTGATTTGACCCTCTTTTCAATTCCTGCTGCTATACCAGACACACTCATAAAGACAGTCACATGTGTAGTTGACTTTTGAGATGGGTACATTTTACATGCATTCAATAATACGATCATTGTGAATACTCTGATTTAATATAGTAGTTTGATTCAAATGTTGACATGTTTTGCAAGAACACTGATTTCCCTTACAATTTGGGTGACATGGACAGCTGATACTCCATCAGGCTAGCTGATGGAACTTTGAAAAATGCTGAAAATCGCCATTCAAAATCAACGTTCCACCACAGCGATCATATATATATTCTGAGTTCAGATATATAAAGTTTGTGTATCTTCAAAATAGTTCATTCTTAACGATTTCCCGAACTCACTTCACTAGTGCCAAAGAGGGAGGCTCAGGCTGGTCACGCACAGCTACAATGTTCTAATAATTACAAACATTGGTCAAAAATCGAGGTGTTTTAGTCAGTTTATCCTTACGACCCGATAAAAGGCCCAGTGCAGCCAAAAATGTGATTTTCCTGTGTTATATATATTTCCACATTATGCGGTTGGAATAATACTGTAATGAAGTTTGCTAGACCACCTGAGAGGGGGAGCAAGTACTGGATTGAGCAGAGTAGCGTGTCTGACCGGTATGGTCCGGCGGCGGAGGTTAGGACACATCAAAACTAGTCACAGATATAGCTAACAATGAACTTTTATTAAATACACCATTTCATAAGACGACGTGCATGAAATGCTAGGCGACCTACTAAATTCCTGCAGTCTCTGTAACCCAATCAGGAGAGCTGAAATGACCTGAAGGTGTAAGGCACACGGGCTATTAATTGTGATAACGTGCTAAAAAGTTCACACACACACACACACACACACACACACACACACACTAGTGAGATATACAGTACCAGTCAAAAGTTGACACACCTACTAATTCGAGGGTTTGTCTTTATTTGTATTATTTTCTACATTATATAATGGTGAACCAAAAATGTCAAATTTGGACTCAACAGACCAAAGAACAGATTTTCACTGGTCTAATGTCCATTGCTCGTGTTTCTTGGCCCAAGCAAGTCTCTTCTTCTTATTGGTGTCCTTTAGTAGTGGTTTCTTTGCAGCAATTCGACCATGAAGGCCTGATTCACAGTCTCCTCTGAACAGTTGATGTTGAGATGTGTCTGTTACTTGAACTTTGAAGCATTTATTTGGGCTGTAAATTCTGAGGCTGGTAACTCTAATGAACTTATCCTCTGCAGCAGAGGTAACTGTGGGTCTTCCTTTCCTGTGGCGGTCCTAATGAGAGCCAGTTGTATTTTAGCGCTTGGTTTTTGCGACTGCACTTGAAGAAAAGTTCTAAGTTCTTTAAAATGTTCTGTATTGACTGACCTACTTGTCTTAAAGTAATGATGGACTATTGTTTCTCTTTGCTTATTTGAGCTGTTCTTGCCATAATATGGACTTGGTCTTTTACCAAATAGGGCTATCTTCTGTATACCACTCCTACCTTGTCACAACACAACTGATTGGCTCAAACACATTAAGAAGGAAAGAAATTCCACAAATGTACTTTTAACAAGGTACACCTGTTAATTGAAATGCATTCCAGGTGACTACCTCATGAAGCTGATTGAGAGAATGCCAATAGTGTGCAAAGCTGTCAAGGCAACGGGTGGCTATTTGAAGAATCTTATATTAAATATATTTTGATTTAATCAACACTTTTTTAGTTACTAGTCAGCAAAACAATTAACGGCCTCACTGTCAACTGTGTTTATTTTCAGCAAAATTAATGTGCAAATATTTGTATAAACATAAGATTCAACAACTGAGACATAAACTGAACAAGTTCCACAGACATGTGACTAACAGAAATGGAATAATGTTTCCTTGAACAAAGGGGGGGTCAACATCAAAAGTAACACTCAGTATCTGGTGTGGCCACCAGCTGCATTAAGTACTGCAGTGCATCTCCTCCTCATGGACTGCACCAGATTTGGCAGATCTTGCTGTGAGATGTTACCCCACTCTTCCACCAAGGCACCTGCAAATTCCCGGACATTTCTGGGGGGAATGACCCTAGCCCTCACCCTCCGATCCAACAGGTCCCAGACGTGTTCAATGGGATTGAGATCCGGGCTCTTCACTGGCCATGGCAGAACACTGACATTCTTGTGTTGCAGGAAATCACGCACAGAACGAGCAGTATGGCTGGTGGCATTGTCATGCTGGAGGGTCATGTCAGGATGAGCCTGCAGGAAGGGTACCACATGAGGGAGGAGGATGTCTTCCCTGTAACGCACAGCATTGAGATTGCCTGCAATGACAACAAGCTCAGTCCGATGATGCTGTGACACACCGCCCCAGACCATGATGGACCCTCCACCTCCAAATCGATCCCGCTCCAGAGTACAGGCCTCGGTGTAACGCTCATTCCTTCAACGATAAACGCAAATCCGACCATCACCATTTAATAGTAAAAATAAAGAAAAACCCTGGAATGAGTAGGTGTGTCTACTACTACTTCACTGCAAACCAGGCTTAGCCCAATGAAACCCTTAATTGTACAAACATGCAATTCACTGCAGGGGCATAATAGCCTACACACTGTCCAGAGACCCACAGGTGATAAGAGACATAGAACTCCCCCCCCTCCCCCCCACTGAGCTACACAGTCTGCAATCCCCCAACGTTCATCAAAGCACAGCTCCCCTGCCAAGACCAGCCTGCGCTCTCGGCTCTGCCTTAAAAGTTTCTCAGCGTCCCGGGCAGAGTCTTGCAAGCAAGCACAAGTGCGAGCAATTAGTTCATGATTTAGTGACGTCCTCCCTCACCACAATACTGTGAAAATTACAATGCAGTTTAGTGTAAGAGCTGTTTGAAAAGACCGCCTGAAATTTCAGCCTGTTTTGGTGGGATGGAGTTTTGGCCTGCCTGGTGACATCTCTAGGTGGTAAACGAGTTAATAGACCAATAAAAAAGAGAGTTCCAAACCGCTCTGCCAATAAAAGCAAGTTCAGTCCCCTCCCCACTTAGACAACTCCCAAAAATTGCTCTTTGCTAAGATATTTTTATTTATTTTGGACTATTTTAATTGAAAACAATCACCGTAAGGTACTTCATTGTTACTCAGAAATGATTTGATATGGAGAAAAACATCTGCATTAGGCTTAAGATAATCAGAGTAACCTATGCCAAACTGAGTATTGCCATAATTAGCTTAAAGGTAGACTACGCGATACAAAGAAGATGCAGAAAGTAAACAGCATTGTGGGTCAATTTCCACAACCAAGAGCGTTGAAGCCGGAGGCTCAACTTCGGTAAGAGAGTGAAGCGAACCCGTGATCATGCGCAGATACCGTGTGAGAGCGAAGTCTTGCATCTCTACCTTTTTTAATATCGAATTACTGTGCATGTAAACACATTCACTGAGACACATAGAAAAAGATTGACACAGAGGGTAAGAGATTGAGAGTTTAGCTCTGCTAGAAAAAGTAAGGGCCTGATTCAGACTTTATATGGCTTTCCTATGCATTTTCATTTAAGCACTTCGCAGTATTTGGTATTCAGACTTAACTTATGCAGGTGTGCAAGGAGTTATTTGGGAGAGGAATACATTTAATTAAACCATTGAAAACCCTCCCACTTGCTGGCCAACAAGTTTCCTCATGGAGTTTTCATTCTTTGGGACTTTCAGTACATTTATCTAAAGCCAACTCTTCTAATACGGTGTACTTAAATTATACATTTCTCGACAGACTCATTATAATTGAGAGAAAGGTTCAGAATGTTAGGGATTGATGACAGAAAGCCATCTAAATATTTCTGCACCAATTGGTAGATTTAAAAATACTCTGATCTTGAATATCATTTAGAATTAGGAAAGTATTTATGAATCATAAAGAAAACAGGTTTGGAGCAAACAGCCTTTACGAACTAAATATATTGATGAATAAAAAAATACATTGGTTTGATTCATCTTGAAAGTTGGCATATTCAAATTGTTCAAACCATGAAATATTGAAAAGTGTACAATAGGGGTTGAACAAAAGTCCTATAAATAACCTATTCCTCACTAATCATGGAACTGTAATGACAACGGTCAAGTTGTTGTGATCCGTGTGCCAGGTTCCAGGTTTAAAAAGCTGCCACCACCATGCTTCACCGTAGGTATGGTGCCAGGTTTCCTCCAGACATGACGCTTGGCATTCAGGCCAAAGAGTTCAATCTTGGTTTCATCAGACCAGAGTCTTGTTTCTCATAGAGTCTTTAGGTGTCTCCAAGCGGGCAGTCATGTGCCTTTTACTGAAGGGTGGCTTTTGTATGGCCACTCTACCATAAAGGCCTGATTGGTGTGCTGCAGAGATGGTTGTCCTTCTGGAAGGTCCTCCCATCTCCACACAGAGGAACTCTGGAGCGCTGTCAGAGGGACCACAATTCCTTCGACCTCATGGCTTGGGTCTCGGAGCTTTACGGACAATTCCTTCGACCTCATGGCTTGGTTTTTGCTCTGACATGCACTGTCAACTATGGGACCTTATATAGACAGGTGTGTGCCACTCCAAAACATGTCCAATCAATTGAATTTACCACTGGTGGACTCCAAGCAAGTTGTAGAAACATCTCAAGGATGATTAAGGGAAACAGGATGCACCTGAGCTCAATTTCGAGTCTCATAGCAAAGATTTTGAATACTTATGTAAAGGTATTTCTGTTTTTTATTTTTAATAAATTTGCAAAAATGTCTAACCTGCTTTTGCTTTGTCATTATAGGGTACTGTGTGTAGATTGATGAGGGGTAAAAAATTATATAATCAATTTTAGCATAAGCCTGAATCTTAACAACATTTTGGAAAAGTCAAGGGGTCTGAATACTTTCTGAATGCACTTTAGGCTACATATCTCAAATTATTTTACAGCATTAGCTTAATATGATCTACTATTGCTAGCAACCCTCAGGAACAACTGCACAGACGTGACAGGAAAGAAAGGTAAACGGAAGGGAATATAAAGGAATGATTCCAAATGTACATATTAAAGGAAACACACTAAAGTGACCGTTTTAAATGTTTGTGGAAATAACTGACGGTGGCAACCAATAGTGGCTAATATTTAACATGATACAAATTGTTTTAAAATGGAGGAAAGCCCAGTAATATAATTAAAACATTCTAGAGCGCATAAATCAACACGGTAGGTTCGGCGCTACAGAACTGTATAGCTTGGGTCTCCAAATTTCATCCCGGCAAATTATGAGGACATACAATTAAAATTCTGTATAATGGCACAGCTATTTATAGCCTTCTTCACTGTGGAAAAGGGGCCAAAATGCAGATCATGTTAATATGATTTTCAGTTTGCTTCCATTTGACTGGTTTCACATTAATCTCCAGCGATCATAAAGAAAAATGATCTAAAGCAATTGCTTTTGGTAATTACAATCCCCTTCTCCAAACGGATTACGCATTTACCTAGCTCTTATCAATGTATACATTATAGTGCATGGGGAATGGTGTTATTTCTATCGGAAGTAGTAGGTTTTCCAACCTGGAACCGACTGGTGCTCGACCTTATTCATGGTTTCCTCACAGGTAAAGGTGGTGGAGTTATGAGGGAGTGAGGGGCAGAATACGGTGTATTTGTAGACATCTCTGCCACACCTCCAACTATGATCTCCAGCCCACATGAATAGCTGGCTGTCATGCGTTTCCTCATGCTTAAATTCAAGGTCAGAATATGCATAGAGAGGATTGCATAGAATTCCCCACTAAGTGAACAAAATAATGACTCCCACACACTATATACTTGCAAATCAACCATTTTATTGACAAACGCAACTTTTCGGTCAAGACATACAGAAAAAAAAATAAAAAAAGTGAATTTATGGGGTCGCATGAACAGCGTGTGTGTGAAATAGCTTGTCTGGACTTCCTCAACTCACTGTCCTCCAGTGGTGAATGGCATTGATTTACGCAGTCCCGTTCCTGTGTGTGTGTGTTGTGACTCTTGACTGTGTGAGGGGGATTTTAGCTCTGGCGCAAAGTTTTCTTTATGGCCTTTTACCCACGGGACTCGGCGTGCCGAACGGGATGGAGACCTCATGACTGCAGTCTGGGGCGGCACGTCCCCCCCCTCCTCCTCCCTTCCCTTCCCTCCCCTCCTTTTTGTGTATCTCCTTTGTCTGATAAGAGGTTGGGCTCCACGCCCCATTCATGTCATGTGCTGCTCATCACCATCGCATGGCAACAACACACACAATAACGTGTGTTTATGTCTCTGACTGACTGGTAGTGTGTGTCTCAGGAATGTATTTTGAATGTGCTTGGAACTTCACATTTTGCTGTTTGTGTGTGTGGTATCTAAGTGTTTTAGCATGTGGTAGCAGTGATCCAAGGAGCAGTCCTGTGAGTGGTGTTAGGTCCCTGTGAGTAGGTGTGTATTGTCTGGGTCGCCGGCTTTTAGTACTGCAGGTCCTCCACTTACCATTCATCCACACCCACGCCTCTCTCAATCCATCCTCTCTCCATCCATATCTAGTCTCTATCCTCTATCCATCCTCTCTCCATCCATATCTAGTCTATATCCTCTATCCATCCTCTCTCCATCCATATCTAGTCTCTATCCTCTATCCATCCTCTCTCCATCCTTATCTAGTCTCTATCCTCTATCCATCCTCTCTCCATCCATATCTAGTCTCTATCCTCTATCCATCCTCTCTCCATCCATATCTAGTCTCTATCCTCTCTCCATCCATATCTAGTCTCTATCCTCTATCCATCCTCTCTCCATCCATATCTAGTCTCTATCCTCTATCCATCCTCTCTCCATCCATATCTAGTCTCTATCCTCTATCCATCCTCTCTCCATCAATCTCTAGTCTCTATCCATCCTCTCTCCATCCATCCTCTCTCCATCCATCTCTAGTCTATCCTCTATTCATCCTCTCTCCATCCATCCTCTCTCCATCCATCTCTAGTCTATCCTCTATTCATCCATCTTTAGTCTCCATCCATCTTCTCTCCATCCTCTCTTGTGGACCAAGGAGCATTCCATCCTGTGATTGTTGCATGAGATACTGTATTACATTCAGACGCACACACATACATGCATGAACACATATGCAAACACACACACACACCTTCAGGGGATGTTCTCCTTGCTGTAGAACAAACAAGACAATTTTATTGATTTAATTAGCAAAAGCTTTGGTTCTAAAGTAAAGCATTTCAATGATTGGGTTATAGGGTTATGAAATCCAATATCAGTTCTGGCCTCATCACCCTGCTACAAGCTATGTCCAACATCTCACCAATAAAAGAGAGACAGAGAGCAGTGTTGATCTGTCAGGTCAAGGTCGGGCTGCTTCTGGATCAGCTGGATTGATCTGTGGACATAAACATGTATGCTGGGCCTGTACACGCCTGTGATTGAGGGCTTTGGGAGTTTGTGTGTGTCCTCTATTAAGGATCTGGCCCCTGGTGGGGGTTATTCATTGTGTGTGTGTGTACGTGCCCTCTGGTATGGGGTGTGTGTGTGTGCATGCCCTCTGGTATGGGGGGTGTGTGTGTGTGTGTGTGTG
>NC_138292.1:58645000-58752500 GCF_965601325.2 Salmo salar
TACGGGGTGTGTGTGTGTGCGTGCCCTCTGGTATGGGGTGTGTGTGTGTGTGTGCCCTCTGGTACGGGGTGTGTGTGTATGCGTGCCCTCTGGTATGGGGTGTGTGTGTATGCGTGCCCTCTGGTATGGGGTGTGTGTGTATGCGTGCCCTCTGGTATGGGGTGTGTGTGTGTGTGTGTGTGTGTGTGTGTGTGTGTGTGTGTGTGGTGTGTGTGTGTGTGTGTGTGTGTGTGTGTGTGTGTGTGTGTGTGTGTGTGCACAGAGAGCTATTAGCTACACATTACATTGCCCCTGTATTTGATGTGTGGGCTTTAAATGTGCTCTTTCTACATGGCCTGTCTTTAACAAGCCCAGTGGGAATGGGCTTTCTCAGAGAGGGCTCAAGCTCCTGGTAGGAATATATATTGCCTCAGCGTGTGTGTCTGCAGTGTGTGTGGCTGCTAGTGGGGGGGCATTCGCCTCTGTGTGTGTGTGTGTGTGTGCGCCTGTCAGCGTGTATCGCGTGTGTGTGTGAGTGAGGAGCAACGGTTGTAACTCACAGTGACTGTAAGCAGAGGCAGGGTGGGACAGCTGAAGACCTGGCCTCAGCGGAGCTGCTGCGGTGCCGGTGGGCCCTTCTCCATGTCACACACAGCCCACCAACCCTCCCTCCAACTTGACACTGCTGTCTGCCAGAGACCTGCCACAGGCCCACAGCATAGACCAGCTTAGGTAGCACATAGTCAAAACATACGGAGAAATAACAGCCAGGCTGAGAGAGAGAAAGGGTGAGAATGAAGGAGAGAGAGGGGGTCAGAAGAGGAAAAGAGTGGAGTATACATGTAGGTAAAGAAAGAGAGAGGTGGGGTGATAGAAAGAGAGGGGTCGAGGGACAGAAAGAGGGAAGGAGAAAGGTGAGAATGTCACGCCCTGATCTGTTTCACCTGTTCCTGTGATTGTCTCCACTCCCTCCAGAGGTCGCTTCTTTCCCCCAGTGTATTTATCCCTGTGTTTCCTGTCACTCTGTGCCAGTTTGTCTTGTATGTTTAGTCAAGTCAGCCAGCGTGTTTTTCCCATACTCCTTTTTGCTATTCTCCTTTTTCTAGTCCTCCTGGTTTTGACCCTTGCCTGTTTCTGGACTCTGTACCTGCCTGCCTGACCATTCTGCCTGCCTTGACCACGAGCCTGTCTGCCACTCTGTACCTCCTGGACGCTAATCTGGTTTTGACTTTTTTGCCTGTCCACGACCATTCTCTTGCCTACCCCTTTGGGTTATTAAACACTGTAAGACTCCAACCATCTGCCTCCTGTGTCTGCATCTGGGTCTCGCCTTGTGCCGTGATAGATAGTGAAAGAGAGCGGGGGAGATGGAAAGGGAGAGAGTTTGACCTATGACCCACAAGTTAAATATGTCCTCCCTCTTCAACCTGATCTCTTCAAGCTGTGTGGTCTTCATTTCCACCCGTCACTGGATGCTTTATGACCTTTTACCGAGCCTATACGGATAATATGTATACAGTGAATACATTCATTCAACGTTAATTCAACATTTGGGGTAGAGATTGTAAGAGTTGAGTCTGGGTTGGGAAAGCGTTTGAGAGGTAGTGTAAGGAGGATGTTGTTTTTACCTGACAACTGCACCCGTGGTTTTGAATGTAGCAGAGACGTCTGCTACCTTAAGATGTTTACATTGGCGGCAGTTGGTGTTCTGGTTGTTTACTTGCTGTCAATGGCAATTCCCTATTTGGTGGAGGTTGAGAAACTCCATGGAAGCCATCTGGTAAACCACTCTAAACAGGGCAGATGACATTGTTATGGCATTGTTCAAAAATACATACAGCGCAGTGAGTTTCCCTACCATATTCAAAATACTTTGTAGTCGACCGAGGATACAGTACATGAGCACCACAACCGGAGGACTTTAAGGTCCATCCAAACGTCTCAATACACACTGGAACTTAAAGTGATGTACTCCAATTTAGTAGGGAAGTAAATGTAGTGACACTTTAGGAAGGGAAAGCAAGTGTCACTGTGTACCTTGCCTTCAAAGTATTGACACACCTTTATTTTTTCCACATTTTCTTGTGTTACAGCCTGAATTTATAATGGATTCAATTGAGATTTTGTGTCACTGGCCTATACACAATACCCCATAATGTCAAAGTGGAATAGTTTTTCTAAATTTTACAAATTAATAAAAAATGAAAAGCCCTTTTATGGCAAGCCTAGATAAGTTCAGGAGTAAAAAATATGCTTAGCAACTAATGTTGAATGGACTCACTGTGCAATAAT
The DNA here is from genome assembly GCF_965601325.2 of Salmo salar. Taxonomy (NCBI): domain Eukaryota; kingdom Metazoa; phylum Chordata; class Actinopteri; order Salmoniformes; family Salmonidae; genus Salmo; species Salmo salar. Next base: position 58,647,272 of record NC_138292.1, read on the forward strand.
AGTGTTTGACATGCTTTTTGACTTGACTATCTCTGTACCCCACACATACAATTATCTGTAAGGTCCCTCAGTCGAGCAGTGACTTTCAAACCCAGATTCAACCACACAGACCAGGGAGGTTTTCCAATGTCTCCCAAAGAAGGGCACCTATTGGTAGATGAAAAATACATCTTTAAAAAGCAGACATTGAATATGCCTTTGAGCATGGTGAAGTTTTTAATTACACTTTGGATGGTGTATCAATACACCCAGTCACTACAAACATACAGGCGTCCTTCCTAACTCAGTTGCCGGAGAGGAAGGAAACCACTCAGGGATTTCACCATGAGGCCAATGGTGACTTTAAAACAGTTACAGAGTAATGGCTGTGATAGGAGAAAACTGAGGATTGATCAACAACATTGTAGTTACTCCGCAATACTAACCTGAATGAAAGAAGAAAGCCTGTACAGAATACAAATATTCCAAAACATGCATCCTGTTTGCAATAAGGCTGTAAATCTATGCCAAGACATGAAAATGGCTGTCTATAAATGATCAACAACCAACTTGACAGCGGTTGAAGAATTTAAAAAAGAATAATGTGCAAATATTGTACAATTCAGGTGTGCAAAGCTCTTAGAGACTTACCCAGAAAGACTCACAGCTGTAGTTGTTGCAAAAAGGTGATTCTAACAAGCATTTAATTTTCAATACATTTTCTAAAATGTCTAAAGACATGTTTTCACTTTGGAAGTATTTCGGGTATTGTGTGTAGACGGGTGAAAAGAAAATCTATTTAATCAATTTTGAATTCCGGCTATAAATAATGTGGATTAAGTCAGGGGGTATGAATACTTTCTGACGGCACTGTGTACATTTACTGGGCTCAGCTCAAAGCAACCTGAAGCTGGGAGGGAGGGAGTAAACATGGACGCACACTTCCTCAGGGCAACACACTGCAAGGTGATCTATTGGAGTTGGGTGACAGATACTGAGAATGCCTGGGCCTAAATTCAGCCCTCCACTTCATCAAAAACATCCTTCCTGGCCTGGGTGAGGGATGTGTACACTTCTCTTGATGGCTGGGAGCAAGGCAAACAGGCCATGGAGCGTGTCACACTTAAATATCTCCCTCTGTCTGGCGAGAGGTGCATTCACATATAGGAACACACACACACACACACACACACACACACACACACACACACACACACACACACACACACACACACACACACACACACACACACACACAGGTGCACGCCGAGGTACACACACACACACAGGCGGGTGAAAACACACACACAAAATCATGGTGTGACCCACATACCAGGCAGCTGCATAGAAAAAGGGAGGACAGGAGAGCAGAGAAAAGCACCACTTCACTCCAGCTCCTTGTGAATCTACTAGTGTAAATCTCACCCAGCCGTCCCATCCCGTTTCCCACTCCACACCGTTGTAAACTGCAGCCTGCATGAGAGGAAAGTCCCGACCTTTATTTATTTGATCTATCCTTTATTTAACCTGGCAGGTCCCACTGAGATGGTCATCTGGTTTACAGGGGAGTTGATTCTCTAAGCTCATGACTACATAATGCTCTGTACAGTATAACAGACCTATACAACCGTAGTCAGTCAGCCAATCAGATGGCTATTTAACACATATGACCGGCCTAGATGCAGTTTCTAATGGGAAATGTCGAGCATTCACCTCACTTCTCTCTCTCACCTCTGCTGCTAATACTACTCTGTTCCCACCTCTAATTACTACGCATTTAAATCAAACCAGAAATTAATCCATTTCATTCTCTTCAGCCAATTTAACCATCCATCCTCTTACTTACGCCCACCACAGGGTTATCTCTCTCTCTCTCTCTCTCTCTCTCTCTCTCTCGCTCTCTCTCTGAATTAGACTTGAGAGTAGTTTAAAGATTCTCACTACTCCGGTTGACTTCCTGGAGAACTAGACCCACCGTGACTGTCTCATTATCTTAATGCTGGCGTCCTAGAGTATCCCACAAAGCCGGGGCTCAGTCGGATCACAAGGCCTCTAGACTGCCTGAACTTGAGGAGGAAGCGAGAGAAAGAGAGGAGGAAGAGAGAGAAAAGGAAAGAGAGATGAAGAGAGAGAGAGAATAGAGAAAGTGTGGTGTGTTCATGCTATCCTCTCTGTTAACCAGGGGTCATTTGAGGCTACATCACATGTCACTACTCTGTATGCTAATTGGTTGCAGCCTCTGTTCCTCGGAAGCCAATCCCCCGTCAACACCTCAGCAGAACACCCAGGGTCGACTTGTGTGTGTGGGAAGGTGTTTTCTGTCGGATGTACAGTATCTTCAGAAAGTATTCATATATACCCTTCCACATTTTGTTGTGTTACAGCCTGAATTCAAAATGGCTTCAATAGATTTTATTCTCACCCATCTACACACAATATCCCATAATGATGAAGTGAAAACATGTTTTTAGAAATGTTTGTAAATGTACTGAAAATGAAATAATGAAATATCTCATTTCCATAAGTATTCACATCCCTGAGTCAATACATGTTAGAATTGCCGTTCGCAGCAATTACAGTGGTAAGTATTTTTGTGTAAGTCTCTTAAGAGTTTTGCACACCTGGATTGTATAATATTTGCACATTATTATTTAAAAATTCTTCAAGTTCTGTCAAGTTGGTTGTTGATCATTGCTAGACAGCCATTTTCAAGTCTTGCTATAGATTCTCAAGCAGATTTAAGTTATTAACTGACTTGCCTAGTTAAATAAAGGTAAAATAAAAAAAGTAAGTAAAAAATTTAACTAGGCCACTCAGGAACATTCAATGTCGTCTTGGTAAGAAACTCCAGTGTATATTTGGCCTTGTTTTAGGTTATTGTCCTGCTGAAAGGTGAATTTGTCTCCCAGTGTCTTTTGGAAAGCAGACTGAACCAAGTTTTCTACTAGAATTTTGCCTGTGCTTATCTCTATTCTGTTTATTTTTATCCTGAAGAAACTCCCTAGTCCTTGCTGATGACAATCATATTCATAACATGATGCAGCCACCATGCTTGAAAATATGAAGAGTGGTACTCAGTGATGTTGTATTTACCCCAAACATAACACTTTGTATTCAGGACATAAAGATAATTTCTTTGCCACATGTTTTGAAGTTTTACTTTAGTGCATTATTACAAACAGGATGCATGTTTTGGAATATTTTTGTTCTGTACAGGCTTCCTTCTTTTCGCTCTTTTCATTCAGGTTAGTATTGTGGAGTAACTACAATGTTGTTGATCCATCCTCAGTTTTCTCCTATCACAGCCAACTCTCTAACTGTTTTAATGTCACCATTGGCCTCATGGTGAAATCCCTGAGCATTTTCCTTCTTCTCCAGAAACTGTGTTATGAAGGACGCCTGTGTATCTTTGTAGTGACTGGGTGTATTGATACACCATCCAAAGTGTAATTAATAATTTCACCATGCTCAAAGGGATATTCAATGTATGCTTTTTAGGTGGCCTTTGTGAGGCATTAGAAAACCTCCCTGATCTGTGTGTTTGAAATTCATTGCTCGACTGAGGGACCTTACAGATAATTGTATGTGTGGGGTACAGAGATGAGGTAGTCATAAAAAATAATGTTTTAACACTTATTGCACACAGAGTGAGTCCATACAAATTATTATGTGACTTGTTAGGCACATTTTTACTCCTGAACATATTTAGGCTTGCCATAAAAAAGAAGTTGAATACTTATTGACTAAAGACATTTCAGCTTTTCATTTTTTATTAATTTGTAAAAATCTGTAAAAATTCTTTGACATTATGAGGTATTGTGTGTAAGCCAGTGACACAAAATCTCAATTTAATCCATTTTAAATTCAGGCTGTAACACAACAAAATGTGGAATAAGTCAAGGTGTGTGAATACTTTCTGAAGGCCCTGTATCAAAGTATTTAGAGAAAAGACCTTTATATGGTTATGTCCAACACTTTTCAAGCGTTTCTCAGCCTCTGACAGAGGCGTTAACCTGGTTTTTATTGGTATCTCATAATTGAAAACCAATTATCTTATGTTATGTTAAAAGGCCTTTGTGTTAGCTTAGCTGGAAAGTGTTTCGCTTGTTGGAACAGGTTCTTCTTAGGGGGGGGGGGTTCATGAACGAGGCAAAGTTGAGTTCAATTTACTGCACTACATGAATTTTCTTCTCTCTCGCTCTGGGAACAGAGACGACTGTTTACTCAATACAACTTCTTTATTAACTTTATATATCTAAAATGGCCGTGGCGGAAGCTGCTAAAGTTTCAAAAGACTGCAGTTGTGTGGTGTGTTACATCATAAATATTACCCGACTTCAGAAGAAATCTACAGCCATGTTCTAGAAATGGTGGCATGCATTGATGCAACAGTTGGCTACTGAATAAAACCTATTTTTTGAGAAGAAGATGAAGACAATGAAGAAGATGAAGATAAATAATAAAAGACGAAGAAGGCAGGAACCACCCGGAATAATCTAAAGCAGTGGTCACATACCTTTTCTGAGTCAAAATGCAAGCCGAGATCTACCGTTTTTACATGATTTAAAAACGTAAGCCTAGGCAACATTAACCTGTAAAAAGCGGTACTCTAGTAATGAGGTTTGTGCAGTAGGCTATAAGCACAATATATTATCACTGCATATTGGCTTTGCTTCTCAGACCATTTTTGACAATTATATTTCAACATTTGAGGTAGGCTATATGATCACACCATTAATAGACCAGTTGTTGTATTATTGTGAGGCACAGCTGAATGAGCATACATTTAAATAATTCACTTTTTCTTATTTTACTAGGCATCTGATGGTCAGTCTCAGCGGAGGGAGAGAGCAGCAGACTGAGGGGCCTCCGCTGACTCCGACCAAAAAGGGACACAGTCTTCAAATCAAATGTTATTTGTCACACGCGCCGAATACAACAACCTTACAGTGAAATTCTTACTTACAAGCAACAATGCAGTTCAAGAAATAGAGTTAAGAAAATATGTACTAAACAAACTAAAGTTAAAAAAAATATTAAAATCAAAAAGTAACAAGAAAATTGCACATCAGAGAGGCTATATACAGGGGACACCGGTACCTTGTCAATATGCGGGGGTACAGGTTAGTTGAGGTAATTTGTAAAGTGACTATGTATAGATAATAAACAGCGAGTAGCAGCAGTGTAAAAAAAAAAAGGGGGGGGGGGGGGTCAATGTATAGTCCCGGTGGCAATTAGATTCATTGTTCAGCAGTCTTATGGCTTGGAGGTAGAAGCTGTTAAGGAGCCTTTTGGTCCTAGGCTATGACTTGGGTGAATGGAGTCTTTGACAATTTTTTGGGCCTTCCTCTGACACCGCCTGGTATATAGGTCCTGGATGGCAGGAAGCTTGGCCCCAGGGATGTACTAGGCCGTGCGCACTACCCTCTGACACCGCCTGGTATATAGGTCCTGGATGGCAGGAAGCTTGGCCCCAGGGATGTACTAGGCCGTGCGCACTACCCTCTGACACCTCCTGTTATATAGGTCCTGGATGGCAGGAAGCTTGGCCCCAGGGATGTACTGGGCTGTGCGTACTACCCTCTGACACCTCCTGGTATATAGGTCCTGGATGGCAGGAAGCTTGTCCCCAGTGACGTACTAGACCGTGCGCACTACCCTCTGTCCCCCATTTGCTGTAGCTTTCTTTTATGCCTGCTATGTTACTGAAGCCAGTCCTCTGATTGGTAGGCCTATAGTGCACATGAAAAATAGGAACGCAAGGCTTATTGGTGGGTTTTTCACAGAATGTTTGGCGATCGACTAGGAATGCCTTGGAGATCGACCTGTTGATAACCACTGATCTAAAGAAAGCGTTCCAAACAGGGTTTCGATGTAGAAGCGCTGTAAAGCCACTTTACTTCACTACAAACTAAAAGGGAAGTCAAGGAAGTCAAAAGATCCTACTGGGGGATCGATGCCAGTGTCAACTCTAGACGTCACATGACCAAAATAACATCCCCACAGTGTGTGACGCCTCAGATCCCGCAGAGCTATGTGCACAGGAACTGGCCAAGACAAAGACTTGTGGAATAACAAAAAGCTAAATGGGCAATGAAAGATGCTGTCCACAAAAGAAAAAGACATTTAGGTGTCGTGAAAAAAACACTTGCCCTCTTTGCTTACACATGGGCAGCACTATTGGTTTTGGAGTTGGGCGGCTATGGATGGCCAGGCCAAGGGTTTCTATGTCCTGGAATGAGAGAGTGGCTCCAAGAATAAGAAGGCACATCACTAGCTGCTGGGCAAGGGTCTTCTGAGGTCTGCCTTGTCACATTGTGATCCACAGACATCAATCGAGTGCCAACATAAAACATCTCTTTGTTCGGCCCTGTAGAACAGTTGTGCTACACACACATTTTCCCCCTGAAACGGACTATAAATGTATTTTGCTTCTCCTTCCAGATGAAGGGGGTTTGCCAACATAAAGACCAAAGAGTAACAATCATGTTTTCTCTGTGATTTGAAGGAGCTCCATTGACAGTTTTGATAGGGGCGGAAGACTAATTTTAGAGGGGTTTTGAGGAAGATGGATTTCCCCTTATGGTCATGTCGTCCTATCAACTGAGCCAGCCTGAACAAGGAGGACTAGACTGTGGGTCTTCAAGCTGTAACCTTCATGCTGTGCTGTTGAGACCGCCTGAGAAAACCCAAAGATACTTCAGAAACCATGAAAATCTCCTTAAGTTCACCGGCCCCACTCAGTCCTTGAAGACTGCAGGAGGCCATTTGAGGTAGCAAGGTTGTCTCCCCTTAGTCCTTTCCAACGTGCTGTGCAGAGATTTGAACGTTTGAGCATCTGTGGCTTACTCTGCGAAGTCTGTTTTAGCGTTAAAGTGGTCTATTAGTTACCGAATGACAGGGATTTTGTGCATTCTTGCCAATACAGACCCCTGCCAACATTAGTTTACTGTGAACGCTTCATTCGACGGCCACCACCATATCTAAAGCATCATCAGACACATGCCAATCACCCAACGGAGTGCTGTGTACATTGCAGAATGCACGTTGGGGGCCTCCTGGTTTTCCAATGCAAAAGGTTTGCTAACATGCATCGTTGACCCCAAATTGCCAGAAAACAACTACAAATCTGTCAGCACCTCCGCCATGGCTGGTTGGCGAGGACAAGGAGGGTGGAGAAGTATCTAAATGGTCTTCCATAATATTTGTGCTGAATGAGGCAGTTTTCTCTGAGACAGGACCACTTTGAGCTTTGAGGATCTATATTCACAGAATGGAAACACACAAGCACTGAAGTTAGCACTGAATATGAATATGAGGTACGCATATACGCAAACAAACTCACCATGACAAACACTGGAAAAGGTTGGCCCGCCCATTAGCCTACAAAGGATTCATTCCATGCTTTGTCGGCGACTCAGCGCACAAACCTCCATGCCAAATAGCAACTTGACATTCCAGTCCATATGAAGCAAACCAAACAGTGGGTTAAGAAGCCATGAAGTGCAGCATTAGTGTACACAGCCATAAGTCAAGAGATCTAACCAAGATAAAAATGGACAGGAGTCCTGATTAAAAGGCAGGGAAAGCCTGGGACAACTGTTTACCTGACCTTTCAACTCCTCCTAAACTCAGGCTGATTGTGCAACATTGTGCTCTGCGTCTTGGTTATTTACAATGGCGATATATTGAGGTGGATTAAATTGTTGCCTGCTGTTAAAATACATTGGATTTGTTGATGCTGGTGGGTGGACTGTTTAGTGAACACTCCAATTAAACACAATCAGGCTATTTCAGAATGATGGGAATTTACCAAGGCAGGCCGTATTATAAACACTATCCAGGTGATTGGGAGTGACACATTTAATGATTAGTAATTACTGGAGGAAATTACCATAATGGAGATGCAACACATGGTTAAGCCATGGCTAAGTTGTTCTGTTTACTCTGGGTTGTCCCTATCATAAAGTGTCTCAGAGTAGGAGTGCAGATCTAGGTTCAGTTTTTTGCCTTTTAGATCATAATGAATATGATTGTATGGACAGGGCGGGACCTGATCCAAGATCAGCACTGCTACTCTGAGATGCTTTGTGAATACGGGGCCAGGTCTCAGACTCTCAGTAGCCGGTTGGCTGAAGTCAGGTTGGAAGAGTTTGATTATACATGGGGATACGGCGGAAGGTGAAGGTGTGCTCCACTTTCTTGCCCGGCCTCTCTGCCTTTGTGTCGGTGTGTTTGTTCACCATGAGGCCAAGTGTTTGAGCTCCATCCGTTAGGCCAAGACACCTTAATCATGGCACCCATAGTCAGTGAGATCTAGGCCCATCCCGCCGCTGAAGGGAGCCTGGGCTCGTCCCATGGGTGTGGCCTTCTCTCCTGTTGAGTCATGCATCACACAACATCAACCCCCCTTCATGGAGCCCCCCCACACACACACACACACACACACACACACACACACACCATAACCCCCCTCCACACTCACATCACACAATACATGCACACGACAATATATGCACACAATACACATATCCAACACACACCAGCCCCCACCTATCTCCCGACCAGCCCTCCACCGTTGGCCATTTATCAACACCTGAATCCCCACTCACAGTTCGGCGTCTTTAGGCCTGATGACTCACGCTAGAGAGTCCATGGTGCATGTCATACAGGTAGTTCTCACACCACTCACTTTCTCTTTCCGGAAATGTTTGTCATCATCACTCAATGAAGCTTGGCTATTCGAAAGGATTTCTCCAATGACAGAGATGGAGGAGGAGCATCATCACTGGACAATAAACGGCCCAACTCACCTCCCCCTCCCATCTAGATAGTCACCGGAGACACTTCCCAAATCTTCAAGACTTTTGTAATGGAATATTTTGACAGCATGCAATGCTTAATTACTTTGCTGGAGTTGCAGAGTGTCAAACCTGCACCGACTTGCTGTGATAGAAAGACGTAATTCATTCAATAAGAAGGGGGGCATGACTTTGCTTCAAAGTGCGAGGACAAGAATATACTTCTCTGTTCTGTTCCTCTTCAATGGAAACCAATGGCCCTTAGCCGTCTTACCACTGCCATTACTGCTGTGTCTAAGGACAGACTTCTACAGTGCCTCGGAGCCTAGTAGAAGCACAGTGTCTGTCCTGTGATAGCTGTATGAGATTCCACATGCTCTGAGTAATTCCTCCCTCCCTCCCCCCTCCTCCCTCACTCCTTGTGCGGTGCGTGGCCCTGAGTCATCAGCCCAGCCAGGCCCCCACACTTTCCTTCCCAGCCCCTCTCTGGCTGTGGCGAGGAGGACAGCGGATTCACCGACCAACCGAAGATTCACGATCCTCCCAGATGAAACTCACCGAATAGCCTCCGAAGGCGATGACTCACCCCCACGGAAGAGTACTCCTCTCCGTCTCCTCCAGCCAGCCTCCCCCTCTCAGACAGTTCTCCAAATCCACCACACCCCAACCCGGATCAGATCAGAATCCTCCGCCCGTCTCTCTGTCTGGCCCTTGGCGCAATGTCAAGAAACTGAAGGACATATAGCTCACTTGTCTGCATGTTAAACAATGGAGACTGGGGAGATAATGTCATCCTAAGGCCAGCCTGCAGGGTACTTAGCTATCATTAGTGAGGATGAAGATGTCTATAGTTCTGTCTGGGCAAGGTGTGCTGTGATCTTGAATCATCCCACTCATCTAAAGTATCGTGATGCTGTACGTAGCACCTTGAACGAGCTGCGAACTTTGGATAAGAATGTCTGTTGCATCTACCGAGATTTGTTTGACTAATTCATTGACGACGGCCGTAATGTCGAAATGCATCAGTTGGGAATAACAAATAAGCATTTTCTATTCAATTTTCAATGCCCTCCAACTTGTTCCAAGACTGTCTGAACATCTTTGAGGGACTTGACAATGTGACCAATGGATTTACATTTACATTTTTTTTTACATTTTAGTCATTTAGCAGATGCTCTTACCCAGAGCAACTTACAGTAGTGAATGCATACATACATTTCATCTCATACATTTTTCGTTTTTTTCTCTGTACTGGCCCCCCGTGGGAATCGAACCCACAACCCTGGCATTGCAAACACCATGCTCTACCAACTGAGCCACAGGGAGCCATCATAGAGCTTGTAATATGTCCGTATGAGTGCGTCGCTCATAACATAGAGACTTGTTCTTATAGGAGATTCTGTTGACCATTGCAAGAGCAATAAGGATTTTTAGGGGCATTATGACTGGGTTAATAAAACACAGCTGCCCCTAAAAGTCCCTCACTTTTCTTGCTGCCTTTTTCTCGTTCTCCCTCCCTCCCTATCTCTCTCTCTTTTTCTCCCTCTCTCTTATGTCTGTTCCAACTTTTTTGAGATTGAACCGTAGCGTTTACTGGCTTGTGGACCGGCTGAGGAGTGGGTTCACAGCTTGGATTAGTTGGGTACCAGCAGAACTGTGGCTGGATCATTCGGAACAACAAACAGAGGCGAAAGAAGAACCAGCCAGCTTGTCGATAGGCCAACACATTAGACTTTTGAGTTTAAATGGATGGGGCTAGAGGGTTGCATATTTCACACAAAGCAATTTATGAATTGTATATTTATAATGGCTATGTTTTATTGGGATTAGCGTAGGCGTTTTAAAGGGGGTTGAATGAGTTCAGAGCTTCAGTCTTTCTCAGGAGGGTCCCTAGTCTAGTTCATTAGCTCTTCAGCTTAACTGTAGCAGACAAGGTAAACACAACCTAGGCCAGTTGAATTAGAGGAGTTTGCTGTATTCACAATTACTACATAATGACAATATTTTACATATGTTATGGCTTTAGGAATTGCTGTGTTTAAGTTGGAAACGCAACGAACGAATCCAATGACCTGACATATCTTGAACAAGCATTCCCTGGCATATGCTCACACATGTAATGTAGGCCCGGGCCTAGTTACAGCTGCAGCCTGTGTTAGAGACTGATATGGTCTAGTTAAAGTGATTACAAAGACTATTACAAGTCGCGATATGAGTGACTGGACCTGGAACAATGTAAAATTCCATTGAGAAAGGCTTGGTAGGCGGTAGCAACAAGCACTGTTTCTATCCTAACTTTAATCAGCGCTCTTGGTGGATATCCCAGATATCTAGCATAGCCATGGTGCTTATTCAATCCAGGCCCAGGACCGTGTTTCCAGCCTCCCAATGCTCGCATACTCATACTGGCTGTTTTCCTGGTTGGTATTGAGGAGGAGTTGTGTCATGCAGAGTTTTTGGTTTAGTTTTTGTAGTGAGTCATTTCATCTTTATGGTAGTAGGATATAAATCAGCATAGGCCTACATTTATCTTAAAATGACCTGAAACAGAGCAATAGGAAAGTTAATAACTTCTCACTTAGTTTGAAGGTGTAATCTATTTAATTCCGTTTTTTAATCGATCTAAACTCGAAACTCAGTTCACTCTTGAGGTGAATTTTTATATCATTTCTCCAGTTAGAAGATAATGTTTCACAAATGCTAATCGTCAAGGTTTATTGTATTTTGTCCTTATACTGATGATAACAAACAAATGAAGTGTTTAAATAAGTACACTGATGTGTAAAATAGTTCAATGGAGCTGCCATCTGACAGCCGCAGCTTTATCACAACTGTAGCTTAAAATGGCAGGCTTGTATAAACAGTCTGTGTTAAAGGACTGAGAAGAACACCGCCTACTTAAACTATATAAAACAGCACTGTAAAGAAATGTATTGATGCCATGCATTTTAGCCAGATGGTGAGATAGTAGAGGTTGTAATACAGTACTACGGCAAAGATCATTATACTTAGATATATAATAATTAGATAGTATTGCATCCATCTTTAAATAAAACACATGCTTCAGCATATGTCTTACCTATGTGTCATTTGAGTATGTAGATGTCACCATCAGCATTCCTAATATTAATTACGTCAAGCATTTAGAGTATAGATGCTAAATTCACTAGTGGGGTATGGAGACTATGGCATTCGCTGGTGAAAATATGTCTGACACTAATTTTGGTACCTGACTTCACTGCTACTTTTATGACTAACACACTTTAAGCGTATTAGAAGATGGACTTTTTTTTATCCGCCTCAGTTGAATTCAACTCTTATCTTAGACGTACAAAGTATTCCCAAGTAGACTGTTAAGAGATGTAATAAAAGTTATTGCATCTTTGCATGAAGACGTTTTTTATGGGCCATTCTAAGACTATTTCCAAGATGTAGGTCTGATAAATGTTGAGAAGAGCACACGAAGGCCTGTCATAGAGATTTAAGCCCACGTGTCACATGTAGAAAAGATATGGACTTGATGTGATGTCATCTAAAAGAAGTTATAGATCGGTGTTGTAAAAGGGTATTAAATAATTGTTTTGCTGACTTGTCATCATTTCTTAGGACAATCTTATTACAACAATGAACAAACAATCTCAATTTGACCCCTTCACTTCTAGAATAAGGAACAATATAGGCTATATATTGTGTGTTATAATTGACATTTTGATATCAATCCCTGTGAGAGCCATAAACAAGGCCTGTGCGTTTTGCGCAAAAGTTATACACTTAGTTAGGTAGTCCATATTCAGGGAAATGTGCAGCGCATGTCGTCTCCCCAAATTGCATTAGTGTGAAATTGTTCACAAGTACAGAACCTATATTTTGTCAGTTCACTTGCAATATATTCTGAACGTGTTGGTCACATGAGTCAGAAACTGGGACTTTGTAGGCCAGTTGAATGAATGAGGACTCACCTTGCCCGCAAAGACCCAGACTCTGGCACACACTGATTTCAGAGCACTCTATAATTGTGTGAGGAATTGTGTCTTGTCCTTGATTTATAAGTGTATTATGATGAATAATGACGAACAAAATAGCCTAAATATTGGTAGTTTAGCATTCATTCAGTATATCCTATTCAAAAACGCAGTTGGCACAAATTAATTGTCCCAATATTGTCGACTACTTCCTACCCAGACAAGAAGGCGCAACAATCAATTCAAGGAAGTCTACAGAACCATAATAGGCTATTCATATTCACTGTTTGACTGAGCTAACGTTGTCTTTACCTGATATTCTCCAATGTCACAAACATGTTCAGCATAAACACGCAACGCGGTAGGATCCGTGATGTGTCGTCCGCATCCCTTGGACAGCAAGATGACTTCGCGCAAAACCCTCGCTTGATGAGGAGTGTATGGGAGAGATTGGAGATGCGTGCGAAGTTGAAGTTCGCTGCTGCTCATCACACCACCACCGCCCCTCTTTTTGATCAGTGGCGCTGGTATTGCACAATCCCCAAATTTAGAAAGAATATCCTTGGGGACGAATTGCACCACTTTCTTTCAAAATAACTTGAAATGTTGTTTTTCCTAAATAAGAAAAACGCAACAGTGTAGCACTCGTGCTGCGGTGCCAGTGATTCTCCTAAGCTTTTTTAAATTGATAAATGCGATGTTTTCCAGTCTGAGCGACCCCCGTGCGCTACGCACCGCCGACGGTCCTCAAAATATCCATTCTCTGTAAACGGACTTGCTGATGTTATTGCCCAGTTGTAGGCTATATGACCACGACATCGCCAAGAGCTGAAAGGATTTGATATATGGTGTTGCGCCCTCGTGCTGGGACCTCCCCAAAATGGGCTTCTGCTAAGCGGTAACCTGGTTATTTTGAGCGCGTCACTTCGACTTGTCTCTAAGTTATAGGTTTCCATTGCCAAGGTTGGGCGCAGCACTTGACTGATATTGTTATAGGCTACTTATTGATGGAGTAGACATTCATAGAAATCGGCACACTATTGACAACACAACGAAAGAAAAGTGGACACATTCCTATGGTTTCTTTCTTATACGAATTATACATGTATTTGGCCCACATAATAATGTCATCAAATTGGCATATAATAGCCTAATAGGAATAGTGACCGTTATTAAGAAACATTTTAGATTTTATGTAAGCATGGCACTAGCCAATAGTACGATTTTATATGATTATTATATTGGCCCATAATTTCCCTTGCTCTCCTACTTCTTTTGGTGGTGTGGTGCGACTCCACGTGGCAACTAATAGAGAATTATTGTAGTAACAAGAATGAATAGGACTATAGAGCACGCCCTACTTTCTGTGCGTAATGACGCCCTTGCGCAGGAGCAATGTCACAGTTGCAACACCGATTTATTCTAAACTGTATAATCATTTTCATAAACCACAGATACGGATGTTCATCCTTATTCCAACAACGATTTGCATAACATTGCCAATCCCTTGGTGAGTATTATTCGTTCGTGTGTAATAGTCGCATGATGTCGCGCTGGCGAACTTTGCCTCGAGTTTCGACCGAAGGATGATGTTGATGCGTTTTGGGTTTTTTTTACGTTTATTTTAATTTTTTTTAAAGCTCTTGTTTTGGCCAAGTAAATTATCGCAATGAATATTATTTTATCTCCTTCCTGTGTCCTGTCCTGTTAAATATTTGCTAAATGCCACTTCGAATTGTTTTCTCGTGGGGAACTCATCACTAATCAAATGAGATTTTTACATGCATCGTTTTATTCCATCGCAAAGTTCCATATTTACTAAGATGAAGATTGTCAGGAGGGACCAACAGCCTATCTCTGTGGCTGATGTCAGTCAGCTGGTGTTAGTCTGGGAGGCTACATTACAGCTGGTCATTCTGACAAAGATGAGAATGATACCTATTCTAAAAAAAAAACATCAATCATAACATGTTGTGGATGCTGAATGAATATCCTATTGACAAGTTGCCTGAACAATCACAGATATATCACCTGTCAGGAAAACTAGCTCAATGAGCCTGTATGTAGTGCTACTTCAGTTTCCCCTTTCCAACTAGCCATATTACCTCCATTTAAGGGGTCAGAGGTCACCATAGTGTGCCCTGTGTGTACCTATCTCTCCTTCCCCCCCAGTGAGGGCCGTGTAGTGGGGCCCGTGAGCGGCAGATGAGGCTGGGGTCCAGCTCCAGCGGCGCCCTCCAGCACCCCAATGGTCTCCCCCACTGTGAAGGCACTGGTGGATGCCGTGTGGGCGGTGTGGAGCATCGGTGCCTCCGTCTATGACTACATCCACACCAGCGCCATGGAGGAGCGCATCCACACGCTGGAGACCGTCACCACCATTCACCAGTGTGTCATCGCAGCGCTGACCGCTGGAGTGGTGGTGCTCTTCACCTACATACTGTTGAGGAAGCACTGAGGGGGAGTGAGGAAGGAGAAGCCACGCAGGGTACAGGAGGCAAGTTGTGAGGACAACACTGGATTACCATAGTGATCAGAAGCATTGAGAGTGTGGGTCTGGAAAGTCATCCAGAGCCCTGGAGAGGCTTACCGGCCTACATGGATGAGATGGAGCAGGACATGATTAATAAGGGATTTTGGCTACTTGCAAAGTTTTTGGCTATTTGGCCTTTATCTCGACTGCCAATTGTACCATTCTATTGCGGAGGTGTTGCTGGACACTGTCTCAGTGAGTCAATAGTTTCACTTAATTATAATATAATAAACACAGTAGTACGAGCCTTTGGTCATTAATATGGTCAAATCCGGAAACTATCATATCGAAAACAAAATGTTTATTCTTTCAGTGAAATACGGAACTGTTACGTATTTTATCGAACCGGTGGGAACCCTAAGTCTAAATATTACATCATAATTATGTAAAATTCTGGCAAATTAGTTCGCAACGAGCCAGGTGGCCCAAACTGTTGCATATACCCTGACTCTGCTTGCACTGAACGCAAGAGAAGTGACACAATTTCCCTAGTTAATATTGCCTGCTAACATGAATTTCTTTTAACTAAATATGTAGGTTTAAAAATATATACTTCTGTGTATTGATTTTAAAAAGGCATTGATGTTTATGGTTAGGTACATTTGTGCAAAGATTGTGCTTTTTTCAGCAATGCGTTTTTGTCAAATCATCACCCGTTTGGCGAAGTTGAAGTAGGGTGTGATTCGATGATAAATTAAGAGCCACCGCATTGATTATATGCAACACAGAACAAGCTCGTTAACCTAGTAATATCATCAACCATGTGTAGTAAACTAGTGATTATTTGAAGATTGATAGTTTTTTATGAGATAAGTTTAATGCTAGCTAGCAACTTACCTTGGCTCCTTGCTGCACTCGCGTAACAGGTGGTCAGCCTGCCACGCAGTTTCCTCGTGGAATGCAATGTAATCGGCGTCCATAAATGCTGATTAACGATTGTTATGAAGACTTGAAATCGGCCCTAATTAAATCGGTGGGCCTCTACTCTAAAGACCAATGTATCAAACTAAAATACAAAATAGTTTTGCAAAGTATTGTATTTAGAATTATTTATTTTTTAATACAAAAACATTTGAAAGTACACGCCTTCACTACAACAATATTCTTAGTAACGGAAACAAACAACAAAAAAACATTTAACTTGCTATGACTGTAATATGTGGTTGTTTATCTACCTTGGTTGACTGACTAAGTCGCTATGGATAAATGTCTGCTAAATGACCTAAATGTAAAAATGAACAATTGCAAAGCACACTGGGTATTATTATTTGACTTATTTTGTGGGTGGAGCTGTGGACATTTTTTTACATTTACATGTTGTTCACTCAGCAGACACTCATGACACCATAGTGCTGTGACTTCTGATACCAATGCGGGGTGAAAGGGGGCCACCAAATGTTGAACCACTATAAAATAAAAATGGTATAGAAAATTATTTTGTATTTTGAAAATATAAATTACAGGTCTTGAAAGTATCTTGTTACAAACTACATTGGATTGTAGTTCAGGCCGGTGAAATGCAAATGACAAAATACTCAAAAGTAATTTACATTTCAAATACATGTAACAGGAATACTGCCCATCTCTGGATGTGGGGATGCTAAAACCACAGAGATACCTCAACCTGCAGACTGTAATCTAATAACGCACTAAAGGGATGCCAACTATCATTAGACTGCACATCAATGGTTTGCCTGCCTTAATATGCCTCAAGTGGTTTCACTCCCAGGATGGAATAACAGTATTAGTTAGATAGGTTCTCATGTTGGCACTAATTGCTTATCCCACCTGTATGATGCATGCGAAAACTGTAAACTGGGGATTCCCTCTTCAATACCATGATTGTACTAGGTGCCAGCCCAACAGACTATAATTGGAAGTCTTGGTCATGAAGATGAAAGTGTTCACTTAGAGGTTAACTATTATATCACCCAGTGAGGGAGAGTGGAATATCATGGGACGGACTGAACGTATTGTCAAGAGGCCTTATTTGTTGTAGAAAACTGGCCTCATGGTTCTCCTATGAATTCCTCTGTAGGAGAAGGAGAGTTTCTGTGAAGCATTCAAAGGTCAATACACTGGTCGTCATGAATGCCATTTAGTACAGTAAATGTTCTTTGATAAAACAACTTTAAAGCATGTTTATTTGATTACTAAAATAAATAATTGTAGATAGTCTTGTAATGCAAGACTTAGTAGTGGCATTTCGTGGCGTTAGTTGAACATGGCTACAGCTGTGAAGGTTACGTCACTGGAAAGAGTGTTTAGAAGCAAAATGTGAATCAACCTGAATGTTTTGGTACATTGTTTATAAATGCTTCAGTAATGCTCGCTCTTCTCATTAAAAGGCTATTAAACACATCGTAGGCCTTAATACAATATTCATGTATTTTTTTATTTTTATGTGCAATGTTATGTTGTATAATCCATTTAAATTGTACACTTGCTACAATATATGACGAATACACAATGTTTGCCCTATCATCTTGTTCAGATTGCTAAAATGGGCCTCAGTGAAATGTTTCAGGTAAATCAAATGTGACAACAGCCTCCATGGAAATAAAACATTTAATCACCTCCTGGATCTGTGTGTGAATGTACAGTGCCTTCAGCCTTATTCTAAAATGGATTTAAAAAAAACATTTCCTCAGCAATCTACTCACAATACCCCATAATGACAAAGCAAATACAAGTTTTTAGTATTTTTTGCTAATAAGAAAATAAATGAAAAACATACCTTATTTACATACGTATTCAATCCATTTGCTATGACACTCGAAATTGAGCTCAGGTGCATCCTGTTTCCATTGATAATCCTTGATGTCCACCTTTGGTAAATTCAATTTATTAGACATGTTTTGGAAAGGCACACACTGGTCTATATAAGGTTCCACAGTTGACAGTGCATGTCAGAGCAAAAACCAAGCCATGAGGTCAAAGGAATTGTCCGTAGAGCTCAGAGACAGGATTGTGTCGAGGCTGGGGAAGGGTACCAGATCTTTGGAAGGGTACCAAAAATATTGCTACAGCATTGAAAATCCCAAGAACACACTGGCCTCCATCATTCTTAAATGGAAGAAGTTTGGAACCACCAAGACTCTTCCTAGAGCTGGCCGCCCAGCTAAACTGAGCAATCGGGGGAGAAGGGCCTTGGTGAGGGAGGTGACCAAGAACCCGATGGTTACTCTGACAGAGCTCTAGAGTTCCTCTGTGAAGATGGGAGAACCTTCCAGAAGGACAACCATCTCTGTAGCACTCCACCAATCAGGCCTTTATGGTAGAGTGGCCAGACGGAAGCCACTCTTCAGTAAAAGGCACATGACAGCCTGCTTGGAGTTTGCCAAAAGGCACCCAAAAACGCTGACCATGAGAAACAAAATTTTCTGGTCAGATGAAACCAAGATTGAACTCTTTGGCCTGAATGCCAAGCGTCACATCTGGAGGAAACCTGGCACCATCCCTACAGTGAAGCATGGTAGTGGCAGCATCATGCTGTGGGGATGTTTTTCAGCGGCAGGGACTGGGAGACTAGTCAGGATCGAGGCAAAGATGAACAGAGCAAAAGTACGGAGATCCTTGATGAAAACCTGCTCCAGAGTACTCAGGACCTCAGGCTGTGGCAAAAGTTCACCTTCCAACAAGACAACGACCCTAAGCACACAGCCAAGACAACGCAGGAGTGTCTTCAGGTCAAGTCTCTGAATGTCCTTTAGTGTCCCAGCCGAACCCAGACTTAAACCCGATCGAGCATCTCTGGAGACCTGAAAATAGCTGTGCAGCAACGTTCCCCACCCAACATGACAGAGCTTGAGAGGATCTGCAGAAAAGAATGGGAGAAACTACCCATATTTTACTGCTGCTCTTTAATTACTTGTTCTTTTTCTTATTCGTATTTTTTAAACTGCATTGTTGGTTAGGGGCTTGTAAGTAAGCATTTCACTGTAAGGTCTACCTACACCTGTTGTATTCGGCCCATGTGACAAATAACATACCCAAGAAGACTCAAGGCTGTAATCGCTGCCAAAGGTGCTTCAACAAAGTACTGAGTAAAGGGTCTGAATACTTATGTAAATGTGATATGACTTTTATTTTGTATAAATTAGCAACAATTTCCAAAAACCGGTTTTTGATTTGTCATTATGGGGTATTGTGTGTAGATTGATGAGGAAAAAAACTATTTACATTTTTGAATAAGGCTGTAACCTAACAAAAATGTGGAAAAAGTCAAGGGGTCTGAATACTTGCCGAAGGCACCGTAATGGTACTAAGGTACAGAAGAGTGCAATGTTCTGACTGCAGATAAATGTATTGTATAGAGCTGAATCTGTTAACACTAATCAAGAGAAGGTTTCGCAAACCACTGGTTGGTCAGTGGACCTACTACTATCCCTAGGCTCCAATGTGAGGAAGCAAGTCAGGGGTCTTTATGCTCATAATACTCATGTATTTAAGTAGTCATGTGACGCACTGGTTATTGAAACAGAAGAACAATAATCCCATGTGCTACAATGTGTGATATTGACCTACAGACGGAACACTGTAGAAACACCCTGACCAAGGAGACTGTAGGGATGGTTTTATTTCAAGTTAACAGCGACAAAGTTAATGTTTTGTAAATACATAATAAATGTTATTTTTACTGATGTGTACATTAACATAACTCTTCAAAAAATAAAATTATTCAAGTTTTAAACTTGCATGAAACACCACAGTGAATACAAAAATGCAAGGAAATGTAAAGTACAAATTTAACTCATCATATAAAGTGTGTTCTAGATGTGTCCAGTCTGCAGCACGGTGTACTGGGCAGTGAATCTCTCCACACTCTCCCCCTCCAGCAGCTTCATGGCTCTCCAGTGGATCTTCCCACAGTTTTCTGGCTGGCCGCTGGGCCCAAGCTCCTCTCTGATATACTCCAGCCACAGATCTGGAGGGAAAAAGCCATACAGGCAGTCCCGAGTGACCATCTCAACTTACATCAATCAGCTAATCAAAGTTGCTGTTGAATCAGGTGTGTTAATGTTGGGCTGGAATAAAAGCCTGCAAACCCTGTAGTTCCAACCATTGTATGTCTTGTTCATTATTCTACTGGCCTATTGGAAGTCTTTTAGTTGTTAGTGTAGCAACTGACATGCAAAAATCCCTGTGGGACTTATTTGAAATGGGCTACTTTGAATGTGTCTTCAGAATCTCACCATCATCTGTGGAGCCGAATTCCCTCAGGGCTCTCTCATAGAAGTCCCTCAGGTTGCTCATCTTGGGAGTCTCCTAAAAGAACAGTCACATCATTCCAGTCAGTACACCAGCCTTGCCAATGACCATAGCCCGTTGGCTATGCAGCACAAACAGATCTGGGAACAGACTTACAAAATCCTAACATTAGTGTGAAAAGTTAAACCTTTGATACAACATTTTGTACATAAAGCCACAACAATGTGTGGCAATATTGGAACAACAGGCTAGTTTGAGACTATGTCTTGGTTGTTTGCAATGTATATTTGTCTGAGTATGGACTATATTTCTGATTTGGTCCTGCCGTACATACCTACACAAACGCTACAGTCACAAGACACAGGCCTCCTTATGGTCCCTAGAATTTATAAACAAACAACTGGAGGCAGGGCTTTCTCCTATAGAGCTCCATTTTTACGGAATGGTCTGCCTGTCCAGGTGAGAGATGCAGACTCGGTCTCAACCTTTAAGTCTTTATTGAAGACTCATCTCTTCAGTAGGTCCTATGATTGAGTGTAGTCTGGCCCAGGAGTGTGAAGGTGAACGGAAAGGCACTGGAGCAACGAACCGCCCTTGCTGTCTCTGCCTGGCCGGTTCCCCTCTCTCCACTGGGATTCTCTGCCTCTAACCCTATTACAGGGGCTGAGTCACTGGCTTACTGGTGCTTTTCCATGCCGTCCTTGGAAGGGGTGCGTCACTTGAGTCATTGACGTGATCTTCCTGTCTGGGTTGGCGCCCCCCCCCCCCCCCCCTTGGGTTGTGCCATGGCAGAGATTTTTGTGGGCTATACTCGGCCTTGGTGGTTGAAGATATCCCTCTAGTGGTGTGGGGGCTGTGCTTTGGCAAAGTGGGTGGGGTTATATCCTGCCTGTTTGGCCCTGTCCGGGGGTATCGTCGGATGGGGCCACAGTGTCTCCCGACCACTCCTGTCTCAGCCTCCAGTATTTATGCTGCAGTAGTTTATGTGTTGGGGGGCTAGGGCCAGTCTGTTATATCTGGAGTATTTCTCCTGTCTTATCCGGTGTCCTGTGTAAATTTAAGTATGCTCTCTCTAACTCTCTCTCTCTCTGAGGACCTGAGCCCTAGGACCATGCCTCAGGACTACCTGGCCTGATGACTCCTTGCTGTCCCCAGTCCACCTGGCCGTGCTGCTGCTCCAGTTTCAACTGTTCTGCCTGCGGCTATGGAATCCTGAACTGTTCACCGGACGTGCTACCTGTCCCAGACCTGCTGTTTTCAACTCTCTAGAGACAGCAGCAGCGGTAGAGATACTCTGAATGATTGGCTACGAAAAGCCAACTGACATTTATTCCTGAGGTGCTGACCTGTTGCACCCTCTACAACCACTGTGATTATTATTATTTGACCCTGCTGGTCACCTATGAACATTTGAACATCTTGGCCATGTTCTGTTATAATCTCCACCCGGCACAGCCAGAAGAGGTCTGGCCACCCCTCATAGCCTGGTTCCTCTCTAGGTTTTTCCTAGCCACCGTGCTTCTACTCCTGCATTGCTTGCTGTTTGGGGTTTTAGGCTGGGTTTCTGTACAGCACTTTGCGATATCAGTTGATGTAAGAAGGGCTTTATAAATAAATTTGATTTGATTTGTTCTTGTTTCCCCATACATTGACTCGACTCACTTGATCTTTCTCCATCTGGATCATTCTGGTGAAAAAGGCCTTGGAGAAGGGCCGGTTCTCATGCAAACTGGAAAATAAGAGGAGGTCCAACTTTGTTTTTCTTCTTCAAAATGCTGAACTTAAATGCATATTAATAAGTCGTTATCTAAACGAGGATACGTTGTCGTACAAAATAACTACTGTGAATTACAATCATTGTACTGATTTGGCCTTCACAATGCAGAACTGGTGAGAAATGAATAATATAATATTAATATTCAGTACCTTGTGAAGGTCTTCCTGGCTTTCTTGTAGCCTCCGGCCCCGTAGGACCAGTCAAGGTACTTCTCCTTTATCTCCATGGAAACGGCAGGCACCGCGGACAGCAGACCTCTCTGAGAGCAGAGGAAAAAACAAACTGTTACAACTAATTCTCATCCAACCAGACAACATTGTATGTAGGGAAATATGGCTGCGTTTACATAAATTGGTATTTTGACCAATCAGAACAGCTCTGAAAAAGATCTGATGTGATTGGTCAAAAGATCAGAATTGGGCTGCCTATGTAAACGCAGCCTATGAGGCACTACTGCTTTTGCACTGACACAATGGAGGCTAAGAATGACATAGAACCAGAAAAAGCTTGGTCAAAGCACTGTCTGGACAGAGCTTTGAATTATGACAAATGTAAACTGGTATTGTATTAAAATGTCATAAACTAATGTAATTTTTGAGAGGTTGGGCTTGGTTCTGTACCTGAAACAGGGCTTCAGTTGCCTCTGGGCTCTGTGATGTACTGCTCCACTCCACCTGCAGCTGCCACAGGGGCAAGCTCGACTGTCAACAGACAAGACCAGGGTGGTTAACATCAGGTAAAATGCTCTTTTAACAAATAAAATATATTCATGGGTTGCTGGGCCGGAAAATGTGTTAACGGTAAGTTCGGCTTGCACACACTCTGACGCTCCAAAATGTTTTGTAAGATACTTCCCCCACCCCATAAATCTTAGTCAAAATGTTTTTTTTTTTAAGTTTTTTTTTACATTCCATATTATTTCCCAACTCACACCCCAGATCAACAATGTGTTTGTGACTACATAATTACATAACAAAGTGGAGGGTGACCATACGCCCTCTCACACAGTCAGCCCCTTCTCGTGAGCTGCCCCTTATATTGCGCAACACTCGTCATAACAATTAAAGACTAGCTACAAGATCCATATTGCAATAAATTGCCTGAATTGATACAATAACAATAAATAGGATACGTTTATAACGAGGTGTACCATCTGTTTTTTTCTTCCTTTAAACTACTACTAGCTTGATTGTTTATGGGACAATTGATGGCTACAATCACCCATATTAGCAAACTATCTTATCACATTTCTCTAGTATAGGCTACTTTTCGTGACGATATCAGCAAAATGCCTGCGATAAGGATATCAGCAAAATGCCTGCGATAAGGGATCGGTATGGTTGGTGTCGATAATTGATCGGTTTATCATCCCAGCTCTACTACATACTACCCACTGGGCAAAGACGTCAATTCAACGTCTACGAACGTGAAATCAACTAAAAGTCATTTGAGTCTACCTGGTATTAACTATAGGTTTTTACAGTACCTGAAGAATTTACCTGTAAGGAAAGTCTCCCTGGTATTAGTAATGGGGTTTAACAGTACCTGAAGCCATTCTATTGACCACAGGAAAAGGAACTACCACGTAAATACAGCACTGTGGGTTTGATTGAATTGAGCCCTTCCAGTCATATTGGAACTGGTTTCTAGCAGGGAATAGCAGTCATTTGAGGAAGTTAATATGCTGTAGGAAATTATCTGGGACAGAGTTGGAGCTGCCCCACTTTCACAGCAGCCCTTAGTGACGTGTGTGTGTGTGTGGGTGTGTACCTTGGGATTCACGTGTGTCAGGGCGTCCTGGAATAGCTTGCCTGTGGCGCCACTCCCCAGACGCACCATCGTCTGCAGGGCCAGGCACCACACGTCCACAGATTGTCTGTAGCGCTGGGTGGCTGCCATGGCAACCGCAGCGGTCTGCTCCGAGTCTCCCGATGATAGTAAGACCTGCAGCTGAACAGACCGAAGGAGGGACACACGCACAGGAAACCGTTACATGTTGTGAACCTCATGTATCCTATTGGTTTCTATGCTGTATGTTTATACACTTACTGTCCTAGATTTACACTTGCCATAAGAAATCTTCTTACCCAGTTCTTGTAGAAGTCCTCCTTCAGCAGTGAGGAGTCGTGGGCACGCTGAAGCACTGCAAGCAGCCTCTCCTGCCTCTGAGGGATGCCAACACACACACAGGTCAGAATTCAGTCTTAGAAAACCATACACTCATTTCACTAATATATTACTCACATTAACACCAGATCATCAATAATCTATCAATATTCTTCACTAAAAAAAGTGCTCATCAGCAATGATAGTCATGGTTTGAAATGTTAACCTTCTCCTTCAGCTGCTGGACGTTGGTTTTCCTCTTGAACCTCTCCAGGCAGAAGGACACGTAGCACGCCCACATGGCCTCTGGAACACAGCAGAGAGACCACCCATCACTAGGGTTGTTGCGGCGACGGGCAGTCATGAGTCATGACCACAGTCAAATTCCACGTGAACGCTGAGTCACGGTACTCTCCTCCTATGCTCTCTGTGCATGAAAGGCGCCGATGTGTTGGTAGTACTCAACTCGTTAACGATGTCAGAACGCTAATGGCCTGGTACTCAGCACTCCATTGTCCCTCTAATCACTCTGACATGAATGCAAAATGTAGGCTACATTGTTGTACCTTGCGATGATGGATCAATTTGAAGAAGTTCAACAACAGATTGAAACGGAGTGGAAAACATGGTCGTTGTGGATCTTGTTGCAAAGCTAAACAACGAAAGGGGACAGCACATTCTAAGGTGATGATGAATTCAAAGCCCTTAAGACGTCGTATGTAGAACGTCGTATGCATAGACCCATATGAGCCCAAGCCCGGAAAAAAGCCTGAAATAAAATAAATTGTGCAGTTATATAATACATAGCCTACTGCATATTAAGCACAGCAGAAAAAAGGGGAAAAAAACTGATTTAAGATGTACAGTTGAAGTCGGAAGTTTACATACACCTTAGCCAAATACATTTAAACTCAGTTCTTAATTTAATCCTAGTAAAATTCCCTCTCTTTGGTCAGCTAGGATCACCACATTATTTTAAGAATAATAGTAGAGAGAATTATTTATTTCAGCTTTTATTTCTTTCATCACATTCCCAGTCGGTCAGAAGTTTACATGCACTCAATTAGTATTTGGTAGCATCGCCTTTAAATTGTTTAACTTGGGTCAAATGTTTTGGGTAGCCTTCCACAAGCTTCCCACAATAAGTTGGGTGAATTTTGGCCCATTCATCCTGACAGAGCTGGTGTAACTGAGTCAGGTTTCTAGGCCTCCTAGCTCACACATGCATTTTCTGTTCTGCCCACACATTTTCTATAGGATTGAGGTCAGGGCTTTGTGATGGCCACTCCAATACCTTGACTTTGTTGTCCTTAAGCCATTTTGCAACAACTTTGGAAGTATGCTTGGGGGTCATTGTCCATTTGGAAGACCCATTTGCGACCAAGCTTTAAATTCCTGACTGATGTCTTGAGATGTTGCTTCAACATATCCACATAATTTTCCTACGTCATGATGCCATCTATTTTATGAAGTGCACCAGTCCCTCCTGCAGCAAAGCACCCCCACAACATGATGCTGCCACCCCCGTGCTTCACGGTTGGGGTGGTGTTCTTCGGCTTGCAAGCGTCCCCCTTTTTCTTCCAAACATAACAATGGTCATTATGGCCAAACAGTTCCATTTTTGTTTCATCAGACCAGAGGACATTTCTCCAAAAAGTACGATCTTTGTCACCATGTGCAGTTGCAAACCGTAGTCTGGCTTTTTTATGGCGGTTTTGGAGCAGTGTCTTCTTCCTTGCTGAGCGGCCTTTCAGGTTATGTCGATATAGGACTCGTTTTACTGTGGATATAGATACTTTTGTACTTGTTTCCTCCAGCATCTTCACAAAGTCCTTTGCTGTTGTTCTGGGATTGATTTGCACTTTTCGCACCAAAGTATGTTTATCTCTAGGAGACAGAACGCGTCTCCTTCCTGAGCGGTAAGACGGCTGCGTGGTCCCATGGTGTTTATACTTGCGTACTATTGTCTGTACAGATGAATGTGGTACCTTCAGGCATTTGGAAATTGCTCCCAAGGATGAACCAGACTTGTGGAGGTCTACAATTTTATTTCTGAGGTCTTGGCTGATTTCTTTTGATTTTCCCCATGATGTCAAGCAAAGAGGCACGGAGTTTGAAGGTAGGCCTTGAAATACATTCACAGGTACACCTCAAATTGACTCAAATTATGTAAATTAGCCTATCAGAAGCTTCTAAAGCCATGACATCATGTTCTGGAATTTTCCAAGCTGTTTGAAGGCACAGCCAACTTAGTATATGTAAACTTCTGACCCACTGGAATTGTGACACAGTCAATTATAAGTGAAATTATCTGTCTGTAAACAATTGTTGGAAAAGTTACTTGCGTCATGCACAAAGTAGATGTCCTAACCCGATTTGCCAAAACTATAGTTTGTTAACAAGACATTTGTGGAATGGTTGAAAAACGACTACAACCTAAGTGTATGTAAACCTCCGACCTCAACTGTACTTGGTACATAATTGGTGTAGGCTACAAACTCTAGTAATCACCTTTGAGTGCGGACTGCAGTATTATGCATACTGGATGGACTGGTTACCTTACGCTACACTCCAAAGTCTCCAGACCGTATAGGCCGAGGCCAGTGTTTCCCCAAGCCTGGTCCTTGTGTAACCCCAACAGTACACATGGACAAACACACCATATACAACCCATTGAGGGCTCGATGGTTAGCTGACAAGCTGAATCAGGTGTGCTTGTCCAGGGTTACAATACAAATGTGTACTGTTGTGGGTATTGGAGGACCATGGGAAACACTGACCCAGGCCATGTGTTGGTTCGTTGATTGTGCAGAGCGGCTTACAGAGTTATAGTTAGCCTACAATTATAGTGAATCTGTATTTGATATAAGGATTTTGAATAACCTAATAATATGGCATTTTTTTTATATTTTCATAATTAATAGGCTGACACATTACCTTTCGCTACAGAATATTTCACCACCGTGCGTTTCCATTTCCTCCTCTGTCCTTCATTCCTTTCTCCAGCGAGCAGCGCTGTCAGCAGTTTAAATGAAATGTGTTTTGTTGTGAAAAACGTGATTATTGATGTTCCTGAACAGATTTCACTTGGTTTCCCAAATTAAGCACTGGGTAGCGGCAGGAAACAGGTTTGGAGACACCACGGCATACAGTTTGAGCGGAATATGACCCGTCACGCAGCGAGAGGATGCTCCTCAAACAGTGATTGATGCATGGAGTGAAGTAAGTGCTCTTAAAAGCCCAGATATTTCTACATGCAATTCAGTGCGAAAGCAGAGTTTTGGGCACTATCAGCATGGCGACCAAAAGCAGTAAGGGTTGGAAGTATATTGCATAGTTTGCAATGCAAATATCAAGCTCTCCCACCATAGCACAACTATCGCCATGAGAAATCAGATGCTTATCAAGCGCAAAGAAACATTCTCGGAGGGGGACAAGCAGCAGCAGCAATCTCGCAAAAGCAGCAGCAATCTATTGTCACTGAAAAGCACCGGTGAGATCCTGCCAAAGCAGTTAACACAGCTCATTACTGTTTCAATGAATGATTCTCAAACGGCTTGTTTTTTTATTGACTGAATAGATATGGGGCAATTTCAATTTCATATTTATTTACTCAACCCATCTTTACGTAGTCCTTTTGATTCTACAAGCAAGCGCCACCACTGAGGTTACTGCCTTTTTAAACACCGTGTTCCACAATATAATATAACCAGTTGATATTACGGTTTCAGCATCTTAAATGGCACGTGTTTTTTTTATTGACTGGATATATATGAGGCAATTAGGATTTATCTGTATGATAAATTAGGCAGTGTGCACTGTTGGCATTCGGACAAATGCAAAAAAACATTTCCAGTGCGGACCTTGTGTTCTAAAAATATATATTTTTATTTGAACACTCGAGTACCAGAAAAAAAACTAGTGCGAGTACTCGAACAGTAACAACAACAAAAAAAGTCAAATGCCCATCCATAGTTGTTTGTGACCAACATGATTCAAAGCAGTGTCTCCTGGACCCATATGACAGCATTAGACCGCCTAGGTTTGGGAAGCAAATGCAACTTTTCAGGTCTCAGACAAGGTTACCCATCACGAGCGTGGTCCTCGAACCTCCTCTGTTACACTTCATCCAACACGTCACTTGTGTTGAGTTGTGTACTTATTGTATCGTGTCTATCTGTGTTGAGGTCTTTACTTGCATTATGTTGTGTCTACCTACGTTAAGTTTCGTGTTGTGTCTTACCTGTGCGTTTGTAATGCGTTGTGTTGTGTTTCTGTCTAACCTGTGTTGATGTGTGCATTTCTGTCTGTTGCGTGTACGTACCTGTGTTGAGGCTGTTGAGGCCCTCCTCGTACACCTGGCAGCAGCGCTCCTCTCTCCTGGCGATGTCAGAGGCCCGCCCCTTGGCTGACTGAAGCTCCTCCCCCACCGTCGCCCCCAGCTCCCGCTTGGCCATGAAGTCCCACGTCAGTGAGTCGTCTGTGTGTTTGCTCTGCAGGCTGGGGACAGGACATTCAGCATGGTCAGTGTGTGTTGTGTCACGTTGAAAAATGAATACAGAGATCAGCAACCCAAAATGGAGCCTTACTCTTGTATAATGGTGTCCTGTAGGTCTTTAGTGAAGTCAAAGATGGCGGCGATGGTCAAAAGAGACAGGATGAAATCAGCTCCTGTGGACAGCACAGAGAAATCCATGAACATCTCCAAAACACTGTCTCTACTCTCTTAATAATCAAAGTAGACTGTTAGGCAATACAAATGGCATAGAATAAATACAACGCAACGGAAAACAGCTCACCTTGGATTTTCACAGTAGCATCTCTGTACACCACCTCGGCCAGTTTGCCAGTCATGATCTCAGGGGAGAACTCGTACCCTCCCTGTAGAGTGAAGAGGACAATCAGTGACCCAGTACAAAAAAGAAGAAACTCAAAAAAGGTGTGTGTGTGTGTACTCACCACATCCATCTCAGCCTGCTCCAGCTTCTTCTGTTGCTTCCTCAATTTCTCAGTGTGCAACAACTCCATACGGAAGTACTGTTCAGGTAGAGACACGGGTATCAATCATCCTGGGGGTTTTAAGTGGTCCTGCTACATTTAGGCCTTGTGTGCATTCAGTGTTTGCTACCACAGCACTTACATTTCCATAGCATCTTAGCGTCGAGCCTAATATGGTAATTCTTCAATTCATTGAAAATCAAATGCCACTCCGTACCTCCTGGTAGACCTTTTTGCTTTCCGGGTGGAAGCGCAGGGCACGCAGGAACAGGTGTCTGGCGCTCTCTGACGAGTTTCTGTCCTCCAGCTCGCTCTTTGCAGCCATGATCCAGAGGGCTGGAGAAAGGAGAGGCAATCAATGATTCTGCTGACGAGGCTCCGTCATCCACACAAACAACTGGAGCAATGATAGGACCCTGTGTAGTGTATATAGTGGTCCTTTGCAGCTCAGTTGGTAGAGCACGGCGCTTGTAACGCCAGGGTAGTGGGTTTGATTCACAGGACCACCCACACGTAAAATGTATGCACACATGACTAAGTCACTTTGGATAAATGCATATGCTAAATGGCATACTATTATACACTGAGTGAACAAAACATTAGGAACACCTGCTCTTTCCATGACATAGACTGGCCATGTGAAAGCTATGTGTGCCATTCAGAGGGGGAATGGGCAAGACAAAATATTTAAGCGTCTTTGAACAGGATATGGTGGTAGGTGCCAGGTGCACCAATTTGTGTCAAGAACTGCAATGCTGCTGGGTTTTTCACGCTCAACAGTTTCCTGTGTGTATCAAGAATGGTCCACCACCCAAAGGACATCCAGCCAACTTGACACAACTGTGGGAAGCATTGGAGTCAACATGGGCCAGAATCCCTGTGGAACGCTTTCAACACTTTGTAGAGTCCATGCCCCGACGAATTGAGGCTGTTGTGAGGGCAAAAGGGGGTGCAACAATGCGTTCCTAATGTTTTGTACAATCAGTGTATATTACAAGGACATATTCCATTGATGTGGTATGTCACCATAGTATAATGATGATAAATCTACCTGGTTTCTCAGGATGAATGGCAAGCATGGAGGAGAACACCTTGCTGAGTTCACCCTGTGTGTTCTATTTGAGGAGATAACAAAAATAACCCTTTCAGCACCAGAACACAACCTTTATTCAACGTTTATCAGTTAAGAACCCAAGATGACTTAAACTTACCCATTTCTTACAGAAAGCAATGTGAGAGAGCCACAACTGAACATCATCCTGCAAAGAGATATCGTATTATTGGCCTGTCCATTGACTTCCTTGGTGCCTTCTGCATAGCGCTGTTTGAAATATTCAACATCCCGTAGCTAATAGCTATGTCATGTAGGGCTTGTATAGTACCTTCCATTTAGTTGTGGCCCTTCTGAAAATGTTGTTGATCCTCGAGATGATGGAAAACTCAATCTCCTCTCTTTTGAACTGATAGCCGATGCGCTAAAAATGAAAAACATGATGAGGAACAAATATGAACTCCTGATACAGATATTCAATATTTCCATATTTCATCAAACTTCAAATGGACTTGCAGGCATTCATTGGTTGTAAACTCTAGCATGATAATGAAAGTGGATATTATTATTATTAGTGGATTGTGTTGTTGCCATGGCGCTGTAAGGCAGCCTAAACAGAGAGCTCTGTATATGTTGTACATATTTTAGATTAGAATTTGTTTTTAAATTGGGTTTTTTGTTAAGTCATTGAGTGTTGATTGGATATACAGTTGATGTCGGAAGTTTACATAAGCCGAGTTTAAATGTGTTTGGCTAAGGTGTTTCACAATTCCTGACATTTAATCCTAGTAAAAATTCCCTGTCTTAGGTCAGTTAGGATCACCACTTTATTTTAAGAATGTGAAATGTCAGAATAATAGTAGAGAGAATTATTTCTTTCATCACATTCCCAGTGGGTCAGAAGTTTACATACACTCAATTAGTACTTGGTAGCATTGCCTTTAAATTGTTTAACTTGGGTCAAACGTCAAAGCAAAGCAACATCACAAGACAGTCAGAAAGTTAAAGCTCGGTCGCAAATGGGTCTTCCAAATGGACAATGACGTCAAGCAGACTTCCAAAGTTGTGGCAAAATGGCTTAAGGACAACAAAGTCAAGGTATTGGAGTGGCCAACACAAAGCCTCAAGCCTATAGAAAATTTGTGGGCAGAACTGAAAAAGTGTGTGCGAGCAAGGAGGCCTACAAACCTGACTCAGTTACACCAGCTCTGTCAGGAGGAATGGGCCAAAATTCATCCAACTTATTGTGGGAAGCTTGTGGAAGGCTACCCGAAACGTTTGACCCAAGTCAATTTAAAGGCAATGCTACCAAATACTAATTGAGTGTATGTTAACATCTGACCCACTGGGAATGTGATGAAAGAAATAAAAGCTGAAATAAATCACTCTACTATCATTCTGACATTTCACATTCTTAAAATCAAGTGGTGATCCTAACTGACCTAAGACCAGGAATTTTTACTAGGATTAAATGTCAGGAATTGTGAAAAGCGAAGTTTTAAATGTATTTGGCTAAGGTGTATGTAAACTTCTGACTTCAACTGTAATTTCCCTCCTCATGATGCCATCTATTTTGTGAAGTGCACCAGTCCCTCCTGCAGCAAAGCACCCCCACAACATGATGCTGCCACTCCTGTGCTTCACAGTTGGGATGGTGTTCTTCGGCTTACAAGCCCCCCCCCCTTTCCTCCAAACATAACGATGGTCATTACAGCCATAAAGTTCTCTTTTTGTTTCATCAGACCAGAGGACATTTCTACAGAAAGTACGATCTTTGTCCCCATGTGCAGTTGCAAACCGTAGTCTGTCTTTTAAATAGCGGTTTTGGAGCAGTGGCTTCTTCCTTGCTGAGCAGCCTTTCAGGTTATGTCGATATAGGACTTGTTTTACTGTGGATATAGATACTTTTGTACCTGTTTCCTCCAGCATCTTCACAAGGTCCTTTGCTGTTGTTCTGGGATTGATTTGCACTTTTTGCACCAAAGTATGTTCATCTCTAGGAGACAGAACTCGTCTCCTTCATGAGTGGTATGACGGCTGCACAGTCAACTTAGTGTACGTAAACTTCTGACCCACTGGAATTGTGATACAGTGGATTATAAGTGAAATAATCTGTCTATAAACAATTGTTGGAAAAATTACTTGTGTCATGCACAAAGTAGATGTCCTAACCGACTTGCCAAAACTATAGTTTGTTAACAAGACATTTGTGGAATGGTTGAAAAACTAGTTTTTATAACTCCAACTTAAGTGTATGTAAACTTCCGACTTCAACTGTATATCTGGTTGTTTTTACCCATGGAGTGATGTTTGTTTGGCTAGCTAGACAGCTAGCTGCCTGCTAACGTTTGCATTTAAAAGATGCATCAGACTCATCACCGGCTTCTATTGAAATTAAAAAGTGGAACATTGTTTCCGAGGTCGGACAGGCAGACAGCTAGGCTTATATTAAGCCCAACCTTATAAGACCTGACTGCATTGTGGAAATGGCAGTGTTCGTAATGAGGATGTCTACTGCTCTGGATTGATGTGTGGTGAGCTTTTTTGTGCCATAGTAACTGCAGAGATATCACCCAAGTGGGTGCACAAGTCCAGGCTACAGAGAAGTTGAGCTGACGACATCAGGGCCACCAAGCCAACTCCATCACCTGGCATCACAGGAAGGCTACAGAGAGGCTGAGGACGGCATCATGGCCAGTAAGCCAAATGAAATGCATCATCAGGCATCACCCTCACTCCAGTGAGTTGCAAGAAGCACCAGTCTCCACCATGAGCTGGCACACGCAGATGTGAAGGAACTCTACAAAGCTGGCTTCATCAACATCACTTTCGTTGTTTTGTTAAGCTACCTAATTGTTTATCTCTTTATTTGTAGGCCTATACCGCAATTCAACTTTTAGCTGCGAATGTGTAGCCTACAAAATGAAATGAACCAAATCCATTTATATATATATTATTACATATGAGATTCAAAACTTACTGATCTTCTCTTCTTTATCAGCTCTAAGACATTGATTTCATACTGAAATAAGAAATAACACAGATTAATACATTGTATAGTACTTGTTTTTGATTGCCTATACTCACATTTTCTTGCATTATTCACTGGTATTCGGTACTCACCTGAATGTATGCAATGAAGTCAACTTTGGTTATGATCAATCGATGCAGTTTGTATTCTAAAGCTGTCGCCCTTTTTAGCAAGGATCTGTAATTGGGAGATGAATCGGCTTTAATACAACTTCATAGATTTTTACAAACATTGCAAGTTATAGCTAAGCTAAAGAGTGTTTTTAATCTTACTTGACTTCTTTTTTGCTGAACAGACCCACTCTCTCCAACTGTTCCAACTCTGGGATTCGATTCTCGATCCGCTGTTGGACTATCTCAGCCATCGTCACTTACTTGGTGCTTACAATTTGACCGACTTCTGTTGTGAATGTTATTAAAAATATTCCTTAAAAACAATAATAGTGAACTAAATTAGCCCAAAAGCATCTTTCACACGTGTGGAAGTTGTGATTGCTGTATTTCCGGTTCCGTGCTTCAACTGAGTCCGTGCAAAAACTTGTGAATTTACAAATAAAATCCGCTTGACAAGCGAAAAACGTAGCTTTGGTTTTTATTATTAGACCATGCATTATAAACATGTGTAACTTATAATGGTCGGCATTTACATTCACCATAAAAATACATAACATAGACTGTACATTTCCTATCATCAGTTGTCTAGTTTGCACAAGTGCAGAACTGAGCATATTTGGCAACAACTGTTTCTGCAACAAGTGTATTGATTTATAATTGGCACCAGAAATATGCAAACGGCTAGGCTGAAAAGTAAACAAGCTTCATGAATCATGCCCGGTGGGTGGAAAGATTTCCCGCATAATCGTTGAAAAGCAAGAGAAAGCGAGCGGCAATTTGCCTCTTCCACCGAACATGATGGTGTCACTTACAGTTGTGTCTGCCCAATCACAAGTCTCAAATTACATATTCGAATTTCTATTGGATGAGAGGTATTTCTAGATGTCCAGTAAAGACCACACGATTTTAGAATAACGTGTAGCTCATCTGAAGTTTTAATGGTTTTCATATAATCAATAACATAATCTATTATTTTTTATGTACATATGATGGATGTACTTTACTAGTCGACTTTGTGTGAATCGTTGGAAGGAATACTGGACCGCAACATTTGGGATTTCTTCTCGTTAACCCACTATGCTAGTTTAGCTAGCAGCAGCTTGCTTCCTTGCTAATTTCATGGGTTGCCTGTGTTGGTGAGTCTCTAGCTGGCTAGCTAATCTTAGCTAATGCTAGCAAGGTTAGCTTCAATGTTGTACAGTCAGATAGCAAAGAATAATTTTGTGTTAGACCCGTTTCGAATATCACTCCCACACGTTTACTAGCTAGCTATTTTGACCATTTGTTTATGCTAGCTAGTTAGCCTTGCTGGCTAACTAGCTAACAAAAATCCAGATGCTGGAATTTGAGACAAATTACGGTAGCTTGCTAATATATGTTTATCTCTATATTTCTTACAAAAAAATGTATATGTGTAGTTAGCTATGATCTTTCATATTCTTATAGGATGTTGAAGTGGAAAAATATAATGTTATACAAAGCCAATACTGAAGTAGGTTAGCTAGCTTGCTAACCCAACTAACGTTAGCCGATATGATTATGCTTCCTTTGTTTTGAAAAGGACCATAATAATGTTTGTTTCATCTGCATGGATGCACCATCTACAGCATTCAGGTGAAGTCATGAGTGGGACCAGTTGTAAAGCGAACGGCGCCGTCTATCCGGCCTCGACAACTGTAATGACCACGGTGAAGAAGCCGAAGATGGAGCAGATTCAAGCCGACCATGAGTTGTTTCTACAGGCCTTTGAAAGTGAGTTTCATGACTTTTTACTTATAACAGGAAGTAACGATTTTAAGCCAGGTGGAAATCTTTGAAAATGACCAATTGAGTATAATTTGGATTTTGTTACTGTTGTCTACTTTTCTCACAACTAATATCAATGACACTGACTAATATGAGGCCTATCTCTGACTAAATATGATTACAAAGTGGGCCTGGAACCATAACATGCATAGGCTATATATCTGTGCAGCTCTGTAATACGTTACAGCTCTGTAAATACATTCATACCACAATTCTATTACATTCTTACTAAAATCAAAACAAATTGTTGAGCAGGCTATGATAATTGTTATGATGTATTTGCAGAACCAACTCAAATCTACAGATTTCTCCGCACAAGGAACCTGATTGCAGTAAGCAAATATTACATCCATAATATACATATATACAAAATGTACAGGTCCTTCAGAAAGTATTCAAACCCCTTGACTTTTTCCATATTTTATTGTGTTACAGCCTGAATTGGATTACATTTCGATTGTGTGTCACTGGTCTACATAAAATAACCCATAATGTCAAAGTGGAATTATGTTTTTAGAAATGTTAACAAAAAAATTCAAACAAAAAGCTGAAATCTCTTGAGTCAATAAGTATTTAACCCCATTGTTGTGGCAAGCCTAAAAAAACTTCAGGAGTAAAACTTTGCTTAACAGGTCAGATAATAAATTGCATGGAATAACTCTGTGTGCAATAGTGGTGTATAATGTGATTTTTGAATGACTACCCCACACATACAATTTTCTGTAACGTCCCTCGGTCGAGTAATGGATTTCAAGCACATATTCAACCACAAAGACCAGGAAGGTTTTTCAATGCCTCGCAACGAACGGCACCTATTGGTAGATGAATGAAAAACGAATAAAAAATCTGACATTGAATATCCCTTTGGGCATAGTGAAGTTAATAATTACACTTTGGATGGTGTATCAATACATTCAGTCACTACAAAGATACAGACATCCTTTCCAACTCCGGAGAGTAAGGAAACCGCTCAGGGATTTCACCATGAGGCCAATGGGGACTTTAAAACAGTTCCAGAGTTTAACCTCTTAGATGTAATGGCAAAACTTTTATTTCCACCTAAATAGACAAAAGGAACTGCTATTCATGTGTAATTACATGATTCTGACATGCCAAAACATGCTATATTTGGAAGACATCTGGGAGATTGAGGAAATGATCAGAAGATAGATAGGAGTTACATAGTTAGAATACACAAGATCAAGCACACACAAAATAAAAATTACATTATTTTGAAAGTAATCTTTCATTGACAAGCTATAAGTGAATTATTGAGGCCCAGAGCTGGAACAGTATCAGAAAAAAATGAGATTGATAGACCTAACAACTTGAAATGGGCAGATGTTTTAGTAAGTGGTGTTAGGTGTGGTCACAGGACATTTCCAAGTGTGGTCACAGAACATTTCCCTAAACTTCTTCAAAGTGGCAAATGTCTGTAAATTAGATAATTCCAGTGCTATTACATATTTGCAATCCCTTAATGCTATTCGTTCAATATAAAAACAATTTATACCATATCAACCTCACTCAAACATTGTGGTGGTGTTATGTGGTATCCAGGATACATTCAAGTGTCCTTTCAACCTCTCCAAATTGTCAGAATGTGGTAATTGCACTGTTTTTGCACACTGGGTGTGCCTAAAAGTTATTTTTCACTCTAAAAACGAAATTTCTACAACACCAACCTCTCTCAAACATTGTGGTGGTGTTGGGGGACATACAGGGGATATCCAAGTGTTTTTTTCGACCTCCCAAGTGCCTGAACGTTTAGCCTAGGCATGTCCAATGTATTGGACCCACATACAAGTGAACTGTTTACAAAAACAATATAAAAGCAACAGATATACATTCAAAAATACATAAAAATGTCTTATCACACATAAAGTTGGTTACACACAAAGTTGGTTACACACGTGTCCTTCACTAAAAACGGTGCAAAAATAGAAACAAGCTGAACTATTTACAAATTACATTAGTTTTCGTTTTACATCCCAGGTCTAGATGATTTAGATTTCACTTTCAGCATAGCTTGTGCATGTCGTGATAGTCTTTGAAGCAGTCCCTCTCTGCCAGGAAACAAAAAGCGAACTGGCATTTCAGACAGAAGATCTGGCATTTCACCCTTTTTCCTCCCAAGGTGTTTTGTGCAATACTTGCAGTTCTTCCTTTTGTCTTTTGGCATGTGTGTTGGATAGTGGCGCTCACCTTGAGTGGGGGGTCTTGTGACGGTTGTGAGGTTGCTTTGGGCCCCCAATTCAGCCATTTCCTACACCAGCTGCTCTCTGAAGGCCAACTGGGAGAGAGGGGTTTGACCTTTTTTGCTTTAGACATCTGCTTGTGGAGAATGAAAGCATTTACTGTAGCAATAAAAAAAAGTTTTATACCACTTCCTGGTCTTGTGGAGGACCTGGTAGGAGCCTGGTATTAGCCTGGTACTAGCCTATCAGAGCATCAGATAGGTCGACACCCCTCATGCTGGCACTGTAATCCTTCACAGAAACAGGAATGGGAACATTCTTCCTTTTTCACCCTCCTTGAGACATGGTTGTTATTGAATGCCTTATGCTGTGTGGTGAACATGGTTACTTCCCTAGTGTCCTTCCATTTCACAAAAAGCAGCTTGTTATTTCTGATCCAACGTATGGTCCCCCTCTCCGCTGTCTTTGTCATGTCGTTTACCTTGGTCTTGGGGAAATCGATTCTGTTAGGACGAATACTGCCACAAGCCCCTATTTTCTTTTTCAAGAGGTCTATGAAAAGTGGATGTAGACCCATCAGACGGGGTGATTGACATAGCAGTGGGAGGGTGCTTGCTGGGCAGGGGTGGCTCCCAAACGTCATCATCTAAATCATCTGTATCTTCCACTCTGTGGTAAATAAAATAAAGAGATATATTTATAAATCAGTAACACTTTGGAGACAAAGGCAGAGGTGAGAACCACAAATAAGCAATGGCCATGAGAGTTTAGTGGCCTTTCCAAAGTTACAAGGATGAAACTTAGAACAGCAAACAGTGAACTAATATGAAACAGACCATAACAAAATGAAACATTTTGACTCTCGGGGCTAGTGATCAATAATGGTAGGTCACAGGGGCGGCAGGTAGCCTAGTGGTTAGAGCGTTGGGCCAGTAACCAAAAGGTTGCTAGATTGAATCCCCAAGCTGACAAGGTAAAAATCTGTCGTTCTGCTCCTGAACAAGGCAGTTAACCCACTGTTCCTAGGCCGTCATTGTAAATAAGAATTTGTTCTTATCTGACTTGTCTAGTTAAATAAAGGTTAAATAAAAAAAAAACGGCTTCCAGGTGTGTATAGACGTATTCCGTGTTTATTATGTTTATGCTTCACAACGCTAACTGGAATGGAGGTAGCAGCCATCTTGAAATGAGGTCATTGGCTTGGCCTGCCCTTATACATTCGTATGCCCATATATGGTAATAAGCAATACCAACGATTTTAAGGCACAGGTCAATAGCCAAGATACTCGGCTTTCCGCAGACACCCAGCTTTTGCAGATAGGGGCTACCGTTCTCATACCAGACTGAATTGAATAAAACAAATCTAATATACTTACCCAGAGAGACTCATAGTTGTAATTGCTGTGATTGTAACTTGTATTGACTCAAGGGGTTGAATACTTATCTATTCCAAATATATTAGTGTTTTATTTTCCATAAATGTGATAATTTTTTATGAATTTTTCTTCCACTCTGACATTATAGTATTTTGTTTAGATCGTTGACAAAAAATTAAATCCATTTCAAACCCATTTTGTAACACAACAAAATGTGGAAAAAGTCAAGGGGTGTGAATACTTTCTGAAGGCACTGTGTATATATAACAATAGATATATACATGTAATTTTCTTTTCTTTCTCATTTTCACAATGTCTGGTATATTAATGATTTACCTCCAAATGCTTCCATTTTAGCCTATATTCTTGCACAGGACTCTTACCTTCATGACCCACAGAAACACTCGAACAAATGCCAAAAGGTAACATATTGTTCTCTGATTGATCTGAAAGGGATCAGATTATTTTTATGTGGTAGACATTAAGACATTAATCAGAGATGGTATAAAGTAGAACCTCAAAGATAAGAACCTCAAACTAACAGACTGGACGGTAACCAAACGGTTAATATCAAACCGGGGCATGTATTAAATGCAAAAACCAACTTATGTAGGCTACACACAAGCGTAAACCTTGCTTACACGTGTAAATACGCTATCTATATTTTCTATAAAGGTAGACGCGGTTATCAAGATGATTTCAAAGTTACGGACGGCCATTTTATGGACCTCCATTCCCGACGTGTTCATATCTTTGAGGTCCTACTGTACATTTTTTTTTTTTTTATCTCATCAAAGTTAAAGCCACTTCTAAGGTCTTAAGTTGTGCTGTGCTTGAACTTGTGTGCTCAGGAAAACGTTCAAGGTGGATGACATGCTGCTCAGAGTTGAGAAGATGAAGGGAGAGCAGGAATCTCACAGGTAAGAGTTAGGAGACGTAACATATTATAAGACGTATTATAAGTTTTAATGGTTCGTACATGCTTATAATAAGTTATAAACTATAACTATATGACTCAATACTTTTTCTTTTAAATGTCTTTTATTTGAGGTGTTTTCACTTTATTTAGACAGTAAAGTAATCAGAGGTGGAGACTGGCTAGTAGGAGAGAAACAGTGGGAAGGGTGGGGAGCCTTATGTGACTTGTGCCTGGGAGTGTTACCACAGCTCTGCATCTTTTCTGACTGTATTACTGCTGTTTCTTCTAGCTTGTCCTCGCACCTGCAGCTTACCTTCACTGGATTCTTCCATAAGGATGGTATGCCCATCAATACTCTCCTGTTTTGCACCATGTTCAAATGCAATGTATTTGTATGCCTTATACCAATGTGTTAGGGTGATATTTGTACAAAAACGAAAGACAAAGGATGAAACATAAGACACTTTTTTTTCTCACTTTCTCCCTCTCACAGAAAAGCCATCTCAGAATTCAGAAAACGAACAAAGCTCGGTTTCTCTAGAGGTGCTACTTGTCAAAGTCTGCCATAAAAAACGAAAGGTAAAAACAAGGCTTTGTTTCTCTCTCACATTGTCTCAATCAAGTGAAATTGTTTATGAACCAAACTCCTAACTCACCTC
Source organism: Salmo salar (assembly GCF_965601325.2). Taxonomy (NCBI): domain Eukaryota; kingdom Metazoa; phylum Chordata; class Actinopteri; order Salmoniformes; family Salmonidae; genus Salmo; species Salmo salar. Next base: position 58,687,792 of record NC_138292.1, read on the forward strand.
CTAGCTAAAATCCTAACTTTTGTCCTTTTAACATCGTTTTCCATAGGATGTCAGCTGCCCGGTGAAGCAAGTGCCTACAGGTAAAAAGCAAGTGCCTTTAAATCCTGACTGCAGCAAACAAACCAAGCCCGGTTCCCTGCCCTCCCTGCTGGTGTCCAGTAACGAGTTTGAGCCCAGCAACAGCCACATGGTCAAGTCCTACTCGCTCCTGTTCAGGGTCTTACGCACCGGGAGGAGGGACATGAACGGCCTTGTGAACGGCGAGGCCAACGAGAACATAGGCAAGTAGTTGCAAAAACACCCTCAGGGATGTTGGATGACTCACTAAAATTGAATGTCTGTGTTTGTTTGGAGAGAGAACAGATTAGTTGTAGGGAGACTACCTCATGAAGGTAGTTGAGAGAATGCCAAGAGTGTGCAAAGCTGTCATCAAGGCAACGGGTGGCTACTTTTAAGAATATAAAATATATCTTGATTTGTTTAACACTTTTCTGGTTACTATATGATTACATGTGTTATTTCATAGTTTTGATGTCTTCACTATTATTCTACAATGTAGAAATTAGTAAAAATGATGAAAAACCCTTGAATGAGTAGGTGTCCAAACTTTTAACTGGTACTGTATATATAATATGGCAACCATTTTGTTTTGATGACGTGGCATTATATTCATGAGGCAAATGTCTAATTTTTGTTTGTTTGGTGTCTTTGCATGTTTAGATGTAACAGAGGTGCCCAGCAGAAAGAAGAGAAGCTCCGCCCACAGAGAAGACGGAGAGACCACAGAGACCTTTGTTGCACAGATGACCGTCTTTGACAAGAACAGGTAAACAGCATACCATATATGGCAAAATGGTAGTCATTTATCCCCAGGTGGCAACTGTCATTACCAAGTTGCTGCTGCACTTTGACCTCAAGGATATTTAGCCACCTGTCAGTGGCTTTTTAAGGTGCTATAATATCTGAGCCCTATTTCTGAATTGAAACCACAACCACATATATTCTATAACTGTTCACACTCAATGTTAAATGCATTACTCAGAGCGTCTAGTTAATAAGGGACCTCTGTCACGTGCAGGAGATTACAGCTGCTGGATGGGGAATATGAAGTGTCCATGCAAGGGATGGAGGACTGCCCCGTCAGCAAGAAACGAGCCACATGGGAAACCATTCTGGATGGGAAGGTGAGTGTGCCAAAGGCATGTGTGTGTGCCAACCTAGCAGGCTTTGGTTTCAGACCAGCACTAAAAATGCCTGGTTTAATTACACTAATCAGTCTTGACAAGCAGTTGATTAATTGAATCAGGTGTTGCTGTGCAGAGCTGAACCAGGTGTTGTGCTGAGCTGAAACAACAGCTTGCCCAATCAGTAGCTCTCCAGCACCAGGGTTGGGGATGACAACTAAACTATCAGTAGGACACTCCACATCGAAATGTGTGTATGATGGTACTGAGACAATGTTTCCGGCTCTGCTCCCACAGAGGCTGCCACCGTTCGAGACGTTCTCTCAGGGACCCACGCTGCAGTTCACTCTGCGCTGGACAGGCGACGCCAGCGACAAGTCCACAGCCCCCGTGGCCAAGCCCCTTGCCACACGCAACTCTGACGGCTCCAGCCCCATGGAGAGCAGGCCCAGCACACTCAAATCTGCCCCCCTGGGTAAGAGACACAACACACTCAATAGCAACTTGCTTGGCTTTTACCCAAAAGGAACAACACATTTTAACCTCCCATTTAGATACACTTACAACAATTTCAGTATACTGTTCTCTTGCCTTGACGTGACTCTAAATGTGTGTAGCTAAGGCTGGGTTTACACAAGCAGCCCAATTCTGATCGTTTTTTCATTCTTTGGGGTTTTGACCAATCAGATCAGCTCTGAAAAATATCTGACGAAAAAAGATCTGATGTGATTGGTCAAATGGCCAATTAGTGAAGGGAAAAAATCTGAATTGGGCTGCCTGTGTAAACACAGCCTTGGTCACCATCTAACCAATACTAGAGCCAAAAATATACTATGACTTTAACTGTATAATAAAATTGACCAGACCGACATGCAGCTGCATCACTAGCACCACGGTGTCCCTAAAAATGGTTTGTGCTATGTAATAATCTGTCTCCTTCATCTGTCCTTCCCCTCCCTGTTGTAGCTGTGAAGGCCTCTGTCAGCACAGACATCCAGATGAAAAAAGAACAGATCCTGTGTGAACCCAGGCAGAAACTGCGTATATTTTACCAGGTCTGTTTGTGCACCAATATGAAATGTTTCACAGCGCTTTACATAGTAAGGGGGAAACTCGCCTCATCCATCACTAATGTGTAGCACACGCCTGGTTATGATTATCATGATACATCTCTAGGTACAGGGGAAGAGTAGCGTAATATACTTAAATGTAAAACAAAATCTTGTTTGAACATCACTCAGAATGGTTCACTTATTAATAAACCAGTAATGGACTTCCATCTTTTTGTCCCATGGCAGTTCCTGTACAACAACAACACGCGGCAGCAGACAGAGGCTAGAGACGACCTCCACTGTCCCTGGTGCACTCTGAACTGTAGGAAGCTTTACAGCCTGCTGAAACACCTCAAACAGTCCCACAGCCGCTTCATTTTCAATTACGTGGTGAGAGACTAGGGCTTTGTGTGTATACAGGATTCCTATGTTTGAACGTTTTCCTATTTCAGCACGCTTATAGGGAAGGACATTCAACAAGTGCAGCACTTACACAAATGACTGATGATTAGCTGAGTGAATTTGATGATAAAAAAAATTGTGGGGGCTGTTTTGTTAGACTTCAGTGTGGCTTTTGACATTATCGATCATAGTTGGCTGCTGGAAAAACGTGTTATGGCTTTACACCTCCTGCTATACTGTGGATAAAGAGTTACCTGTCTAACAGAAAGAACACAGAGGTGTTCTTTAATGGAAGCCTCTCCAACATAATCCAGGTAGAATCAGGAATTCCCCAGGGCAGCTGTCTAGCCCCTTACCTTTTTCAATCTTTGAGTAAAGCCAGTGTATCTATGTATGCGGATAACTCAACACTATACACGTCAGCTACTACAGCAACTGAAATGACTATAACACTTAACAAAGAGCTGCAGTTAGATTCAGAATGGGTGGCAAGGATTAAGCTTGTCCTAAATATTTCAAAAACTAAAAGCATTGTATTTGGGACATCATTCACTAAACCTCAACTAAATCTTGTAATCTGGATAATTGAGGTGACTAAACTGCTTGGAGTAACCCTGGATTGTCATGGTCAAAACATATTGATACAACAGTAGCTAAAATGGGGAGAAGTCTGTCCATGATAAAGCGCTGCTCTACCTTCTTAACAGCATTATCACAAAGAGGGAAAATTGCATTTGGCTCAGAACAGGGCAGCACAGCTGGTCCTTGGATGTACACAGAGAGCAAATCGTAATAATATGCATGTCAATCTCTCCTGGCTCAAAGTGGAGGAGAGATTGACTTCATCACTACTTGTATTTATGAGAGGTATTGACATGTTGAACACACCGAGCTGTCGGTCTTAACTACTGGCACACAGCTCAGACACCCATGCATACCCCACAAGACATGCCACAAGAGGTCTCTTCACGGTCCCCAAGACCAGAACAGACTATGGGAGGTGCACAGTACTACATAGAGCAATTCTGTAATAAATGTGTTGTAATGTTTTTACAATAGTATAACTGCCTTAATTTTGCTGGACCCCAGCAGCTAATGGGGATCCATAATAAATACAAATACTATTAACCTATGCTAATTTGGTCTTTTGATTAACCCTATACAGGTAAAAAAATAAAAATAAACAGTTAAGAACAAGAGATTTTAAAGCCATCTACTACCAAGTACCTGGCATGCTATATGTTGATTATTTGAGTTTGATAAATATTTAATTGAATTGATGTCCCTCTGTGTCTCCAGCCTCACCCTAAAGGTGCTCGGATAGACGTGTCCATCAATGAGTGCTACGACGGCTCCTACGTGGGCAACCCCCAGGACATCCACAGCCAGCCCGGCTTCGCTTTCAGCCGCAACGGCCCCGTCAAGAGGACTGCTGTGACACACGTACTGGTGTGCAGGTAAAGAAGGCGTCTCCTGTCTCCACTTTCATCTCACTGGCTCTCACCCTCAGTCAACCCGTAGCAAGGATTGCATGTCAGAGTCAAAGCACTGAAATAAAAAGATGAACTTGGCTATGGTCAGCCTCCTGGGTAATCATGTGAAAGGATTTTAGTTTTGTATTTGCTGTATGCTTAAAAAGTAAAACTGCTGTTTTGATTGGCTAACGTATTTCATATATCCTCACTTGGATGGTACCATCACAGCCGTAGGGCTAGCTGAAAATGTGTACACGTGTACTATTTGTCCACTAGCTTGCCTGCGTGTGTGTACCTAACAACAGCCTCTGACCCCTAATGCATTGCTCCTGTCTTGTAGGCCCAAGCGGACGAAGCCCAGCCTGTCAGAGTTCCTGGAGTCTGAGGATGGGGAGCTGGAGCAGCAGAGGACCTACGTGAGCGGACACAACCGCCTGTACTTCCACAGTGACAGCTGCATGCCCCTCAGACCCCAGGAGATGGACGTGGACAGCGAGGACGAGAGAGACCCTGAGTGGCTGAGAGAGAAGACCGCCACGGTCAGTCCCTCTGCTCACACTGTTACTCAGACCGAGATTATGTACAATGGAGTAGAACACAAGAGAATATTTAAAAAAAAAACATAACAATGACTGCCTGATGTTTATACAGAATGGCCCATATCTTAACTTGAGATAGATACATGTCAAAAGAGTATCCCATTGATGTCAATGTATGAAATTCGAGCATCTCAAGATAGGATTACACCCTATATGAATCCAACAGAAATGAGTGTCGGCTTGAACTACAGCTGGGCTTTGCTTCCCTTATACTAAAATGTACCTTCTGGTTGTGTTGGTAGATTTTGGTCTTCGCGTTGACTAATTCATGAGTTTTCCACCCACAGCAACTGGAGGAGTTCACAGACGTCAACGAGGGCGAGAAGGAGGTGATGAAGCTGTGGAACCTGCACGTCATGAAGCATGGGTATGTACCTAAAAGCTGTGGGTATGTATCTCTAATCACTAGCCTCTTACGGCACTATAGTAGATATCTTAGAAATACACATACAGCCACATCACCTTGAAGAGCTTACCTCTTAACATGTGCTATAGATGATGTCTAAGTAAGGATAAAAACAGTCATCCTTATGTTACTGTAATTTAGAAATCCACATAAAGCCATGACACTTTGAGAGTTTACATCTAACATGTGATACAAATAAAGTAGGATAATGTATTTAAAAAGTTGTCCTTAATCTGACTCATTCTCTCTAGTAAATCAGTATTCTAACCTCATTTCCTCCCGTTGTGTTCTGTTTCCTGTCCGTATCTAGCTTCATAGCCGACAACCAGATGAACCAGGCCAGCATGCAGTTCGTGGAGAAGTGCGGCGCCTACATCGCCCGCCGCAACCTCTGCCGCAACTTTCTGCTGCACCTGGTCAGCATGCACGACTTCAACCTGGTCTCCGTGGCCACCATCGACCGCGCCATGTCCCGCCTCCGCCACATCCAGGAGGAGCTGCCCGACGCCGGGGCGGACGACCAGGCTGACCGGGCCCTCATGGAGGGCGCCTGCAATGGCACCGCAATCGCCTGCAGCTCTGGCGGGGGTGGTGGGACCAAGCACGGCAAGAGGACAAAAAGCTCTGTGACTGACTGATGAACTGATGGCATTTGGTGGCAGCAGTCGATCCGACCCATTCATTTTCATTTTTATAACTGTCACCCTTGGTGCTTAGCTAGGTGGGACGAAGACGTCAATGGCGGATTGTCTTGAATTGACTCAAGACATACAAATATAGCTACACACACAACACAACACAGGCATATGAAGACTCACTATAATGTGAGGTTTTACCAAGTCATTATGCACCGTAGCCAGGTTAGTGATTCTTGGTGGTTTCGGGGGTGTGAAGAAACTGGGGGAATCACTTGAAAGGTATTGTAATCATGGTTTGACTGCCTTTGTTATCACATTGTAATCAGAAACTGTATTGAGTGGATATACAGTAAGTCATGCATATTGGTAACATTGTCACTCCTGATGATCTGTACCCCATAACCCTGTCTGTTTGGCTCTAATGGTCCTTTTAGTTGACTATTGTTTTAGCACTTGGTAATAATTTGTATTAGTGAATTGTTTTAAACTTGAGTTGAATTACCATTTTTATTTTATTCTGCGCAACTGCATCAATTGTCAGATTCACCCCGTCTGTCTTGAATCCCCTGAAACCTTATCAGGATTTTATTTGTTTTGATGTATGTTGTTTCTCATGTTTCTGTTGATACTATCTTGAGTAATGGAGGATCAGTGGACTCTGATATTTTCCACACGACCGGATGCTACTCTCTGCATCCATAGCTTGAGGATATTAAGCCAAGATGAACCACAAACTGCCAGCACACTCATCCTTTTATGTAGACTGCTTAGCTCTTCTACAGGAGTGTGTTCACTAGGAACCCAGCGGAAGCAAACAGGACAAAACGGGGAGGGACCTACCTGCATTTGTCCAATAGGAAAATCTTGTTTTTGTTGCAAAAAAGTTTTCTGTTGTGAAATGTTTTGCCACGGTTTGCTACTATGTGCACTAATGAATACACCCCAGATAACAGAACTACAACCTATGGACGTTTTATGACATGCTGGAACCTGTATTATGGTTAACTAGGCTTGAGGGATATTGGGAACTCAAGCTGTTTTTGATGTCCATTTATGTTCATAAACGGGTGAGATGGGAAGTGTTGGACAACACTCCTTACAGACACTTTGTATACATTGTAATAATGTCAATATCTAGCTATATCCCATTGTGAACTTGATTATCACTGATTATGGACATGTAGGATTTTTCTTCAAAGGCAATATGCTGTTTGTTCATTGGAAATGGGTCCTAGTTGATACATGTCTATCCTACTATTAGGCTCTGTTTAAATGCCAAAGGGGGGTGATTTTCAGTAAGTTTCTCAGTTCTGTGTACATTTTTTTTGCTGCATCATTTCAAAACTTTAAATGACAAGCGGTGTATAAGCCTTAGCTGTGTTTTTGTGTTGTGTGAGTGCACAAATTGAACAAAAGCAGTAGTTTTGGTGCTTCATTGAACACCTTTTCCCTCAACTCCATGGACCAGTCTTTTACTTCCTTGTACCTTTATGCACGTTTTTGATCGGCTGGATATAAGGGTAGAAAACAATCAATTCACCATATTGTCAAACCACCGTTGGAAGTCGTGAACTATGTTATAAACTTTGGAAATGGGGATTTTATATTTAAAATAAAATACATTTGACCTTGTCAGTTTTCTTTATTCAACTGATATCAACATTCATGAAAAATATTGAATATTTGAATATGTTCAGAAAATGTAGGTTAGCCTACTACCAAAGATTTTGTAATTAGCATAAAAACCTTTTTATAGAATTTGTGCAACTACAGTGCATAGGGGTGGGACCAAATATTCGTAACGTGGTACTCAAATTACTGTCTGATTGGTTGATCTGGGTTTGGCGCGTCTATTTGAACATACGGAAGCGGTAAGTTACACAACATCTAAACAGTTGGCTGCGTGTGCTGAGTTTTGTTTAGGGAAAAGCTAAATTATGAAATTAGCTTGAACGTAAACGTGTTTTGCGTGTTTAAAGTAACTTTCTGGGTAGGCTATCATTGACTTGTTCAGAAGATCATATCAGAAAGTAAAGTTTGCTAACTAGCTAAGTCTACATTGTTACAATGTGTCAACGGTTGTGAAAGTACTACTTTATAGGTAACTATATTGCAGTACCTGCTACAATCTGGCACTACGAAGACAGAAGTGAAAGTAACTTTAATTTTGTATTCCCATTATATTGAATGATATGAATGCCCTATTGATGTGATGACCATAATGGTGACGTCTTCAGAAAGGAATTTGATACAGAAATATTTGTATTATTATTTTTATTTAACCTTTAGTTAACTAGGTAAGAAAGATGTGGTTATCGCCCCTACTTGGCCATGGAGAAGAAGACTGGGTGCCCAAAATCCATTGACATAAAGTACTTCAGTATAACCCCACAACCTCTTGGGAGGAAGAGCCTAATTTCTGAGCAGGTGAAAGAAACCTAAGATGGTGCCTTGTCATATTGGGGGGGGGGGGTCTTATGATGAGGTGCCTCTCTGTGTCATGGTCAACCAGTAGGCTGCACAGACTCAAGCAGAACAGATACCCCAAAGCAAGAACAAGCCTCATCAAGGATAGCCCCTGCTCAGAAACCTCCTAATAATGTTATAGTGATTTCAGAGTCAAGCTGCTCCAGTGCTGACACAGCATTCAGGAGCAGGGCAGTGATGGGGTCTGTGGACCTGGCTCAAGTCACTGGCCAATGTCATAGAGCAGGAGTTGGAATCACGTCTGGCCAGAATGAAATAGTAAGTACCCTCACAATTCGAGCAGCAGTGCAGTCTGCCTCTGGGACAACCAGGGTCTCGGATGAGAAAGTGGCATCCATTTTCACCAGGAAACGGGACACTAATAAGGCCCGTAGTCCCCAACACTCACAGAGACGGATTTTGAATTGGTGGTCCAGCTCAACACTTAAACACAACCAGACTGAGAGGAAGGGGTCAATTACCTCTGGCTGGAGAGATAAGTTGTCAGGGTCTGTCCGCAAGGGGTCTCTTGAAGAGGTCAAAGTGTCTAACCCACTGTTCCCAGTCTTCACTATGCTGCTGAAGAAATACAAAGGTAAAATTCTGGAGTTGGAAAGTCCAGGTAAGATTGAGAGACTATAGTTAACTCTATTCTATCTGTGTCATGTTTTTATTGTCATGTATACAGTCTGTGGTGCCATATTCTAGTATCAGATTCAGTCTTATTGGTCGCCTTTTCTTTCAGAGACAGAGATAGGCGCTACATCTCCTTGCTCTGTAGGAGAAGAGGAAACGTCAGAATGAGAGGGAGGACCCTAAAACAGTACGCAAGCACCAAATGTCTAGCCCGGGGTTAGAGGAGACCCGCTTTACTGGGTATAGTCCCTCTTTAGAACACTAAGTCAGGGGTCTCTTATCCCCTCTTCCAGGGGTCAGCCTAGAAGAAGCAGGCTGAGCCGAACACAAAGACTCAGGCAGCAACAGCGGGACAGTCAAGGTCTGGGGATAGGTCATGAACTGACCCCTAACCCACCAAACCAACCAGAATCTCCTCAGAAGTTCTATCCTGCCCAACCACAGCGATGTCTTAGGAGAGGTGATGATTCCTAATACAGATTGTTGTTGAAACTACAATGTATTTACTTTTCTTTGTCCAATTTTGTATGTCCTAACTATGTATGCCCCAGACCACTAGAATACAGAGGTGTTTTAGCTCTGTCATTGATTGGGATCTGCCATTGGTCTTTAAGATATGTACCTTTATTTTTCTGTTGTGAAGTTCACAACATTGAGGATTTGCTGTGGACAGAGAAGTACCGCCCTCAGCACTCCAGTGAGGTAAGAAAAGAGTGAAAAAGGAAACTAGAGGAAAATGCCAACAGCAATGGTAAAAATAACAACTTTTAGATGTTATGAATTGATGGGGGAAAATGTGTAAAATAAAACCACCTACTGTATTATAAAAATCAAAAAAACATCACTGACGATGAATCTCCCATGAATAACATTGATTGTAGTGTTGACCTCCGGTTTGGCTGTGCAGACTCGTGGAACTGTGGCGATTTCCGGGGAAAGGCTAGAGTGGAGGAGGAAGATCTGTGTAGCACCATGCTGATCACAGGACCTCCAGGGATGGGCAAGACTGCCTTAGTATACGCCTGCGCTCAGGAGCTGGGCTTCAAGGTCAGTGTGAGACTACTTAGAAGATGTGCAGTCCCGTTCACGTGTAACCTTTATTTAACTAGGCAAGTCAGTTAAGAACAAATTGTTATTTACAATGACGGCCTACACCGGCCAATTGTGCACCGCCCTATGGGATTCCCAATCACAGGCGGTTGTGATACAGCTGGATTTGAACCAGGGTGTCTGTAGTGACATGTCTAACACTGAGATACAGTGCCTTAGACCGCTGCGCCACTCGGGAGCCCAAATATGACCTGCTGATTGGTGTTAGAATATGGAACAAAGACATTCCTCTATTTTTAACTTTTAAATGACAGTTTGTGGGTAATTGGATAAGATGGGTAAAGCAGAGAACCAGGAGAGGCTGGCTCATGTTCATTCAGTCATATGATTCACCAAAATAGGTTAGCTTTCATACGGGTGTATGCAATCATCTTCTAACCTTCGGGTGCAGTATGACTAGTCAGTGTTAATATATGTAAGATGGCTGTCTTGACTGCTCATTTCCTTGGCCTCTCCAGGTGTTCGAAGTGAACGCCTCCTCGCAGCGCAGCGGTCGCCACGTCCTGACTCAACTGAAAGAGGCCACCCAATCTCACCTGGTGGAGATCAAACCATCTCATCTCAGTAGCTACAACAACACCTCAACTAAATCTGACACAGTAGCTGGTAAGCACACCCCGCTACCGAAAAGTACTTTATGCAGTCTAAACATAACCATCTACTGAAAATCACTTATTTAAAGTGACGGGAACTATTTTGTATATTGTTTGTCCAATGGAGAATGTGGGTTAAATCTATTTTATGCTCTCGTCACACAGATAAAGTGGCCTCTCCCAGAAAGGTTTTCTCATCCTCTAGGAAGGGGCCTCAGCTCCCTCATAGCTCCCATCATAAGAGAGGTGGCAGTGCAGCCTCCATGATGCTGGCTAACTTCTTCAAGAAGAAGAGTAAACCAGAGATCACAAACTTAAACGGCCCTTTGTTATCTACAAAATAGGATGAGCACCTACCAAACAGTTAAGAAACACAGGAAACACCTTGCAAGTTTAGTTAACCACACATAGGCATGTGTGGATCTTAGGAGGCTGGTGGGAGGAGCCATAGGAGTACGGGCTCATTGTAACAGCTGGAATGGAATTAATGCAACGGAGCCGAACGTGTGGTTTCCATATGTTTGATGTGCTTGATACCGTTCCATTTATTCCATCAATTACAATGAGCCTGTCCTCCTATAGCTCATCCCACCAGCCTCCTCTGGTGTGGCTACGGTTAGTCTTTTTGTTTAATCGTTGATATTATTTCCTACAGTTTTTGTCTCAAGACCGTGACTGTGAAGAGGGCAGATATTATTAACCCTATGTTGGTCAGTCAACTGTCACCAGACATTGAAGAGCCACCAACAAGGTAGCCGGAGTAAAAGGATGTCCACATCACTCATTCTATTTGAAGAGGTAAACCACACAGCAGTCAGTCGTTTTATTTTGGTTGTATAGCAGTTCCAGGTTGCAGACTAGACATTTTAATGAAGTGACCAAGCTGCACCTGCTCTCTGGCAGGTTGATGTGGGATGATGATGATGTGGGATTCCTCACAGCAATCAAGACCTTCATGACGACAACCAAGAGACCAGTGATACTGACCACTAGTGGTGTGTGTGTATATACTGTATACTGAAAAATAGGAATTCAATCTGTATTGAAAAATTATGTGGAAGTCATAACACGAAAACTGTCTTCAGATCCCTCCTTCAAGGCAAAGTTTGACGGCGACTTTGAAGCGATCCTTTTTAAAAACCCCTTCAGTAGTAAGTCAATCATCTTGGCACCATTGCATCCCCTCAGCTAATGTGCATGATATGATATGAAGCTGCTACTCCATTTTGTTTCTGTCTGTGTCGTGCACCCTCCCAGGTGAATGTTTGCAGTTATCTGCAGCTGCTGTGCCTGGCTGAGAACGTCAGGATGGATGCTGGGGACATCACCTCTCTGGTGAGCCTGAACCAGCTACACATCAGACGTACCCTACTGCAGCTCTGGATCTGCAGTGGAGGAGGACAAGCATCTCAGAGGGCAAGGCCACTGAAGGACCCTGCAGTTGGTGTGTATGGAAGTGAGTGATGACAAACTATTAACTGACTAACTTCAATGGCTAGGTGTGTTAGTATATCACATGTATTGTGACCCCTTAGCTTTCTTGGTCCCTGTCTAAAAGAGTTTGTCAAGTCTTACATTTGAATCACTTGATTGTTTTGGTGAACCCTAGCTCTGGATGTTGCTGCAGTGGAAGATATTGCAGTGGGTGAAAATACTTCTCCCCGCCATCCTCCCTGTGACATGGGCTGCACTCCGAGCATGCTGGGGCTCCTGAACTCTGGCCCCAGCCATGACCTGCAGACCAGTCTAAAGGCACGTCACCTCAGAGGCCCTGTGAACTTGAACTAGATGAACATCCATTGCTTTTATTCGGGTAATAACATTGAATGACTGTCTGACTGTATGACTTGCCTTTCTCTTTGATTCCTCAGTGCCAGTCCTGGGCTAAACCAGACATCATCAAGCTGATGGAGATCCTTACTGAGAGCTGGAGGAGAGGTGTAGCGTGTAGCTTTGCTCTACTCGAACCTGGAGCTCCTCCTTCCCCTACCAGTCAGGACCCAGCCCAGTCCTCTCCTCACCCCAAAGAAAGTGACTCGCCCTAGGCTTCAGAGTGAGCCAACACCCCCTGACATCCACCACCCTCAGATCCCACTGATCCTGGATCAGACCAGTCCAGTTAAGGTGTCCTCCGGGTCCAGGCTGAGGAGAAAGAAATGTCTGGCAACATCTGATTCCAGATCAGCTCACAGAATGTTAGTAAAGCCTTACAGAGCCTCACCGTCTCTGAGGAGGGCTCATCCAAGTGTATCAAATATTACTGAGACTGTTAATGACAAACTTCAAACTGAGAAGGCGGCAGATGGCTTGGTGTGCCACTGCTTAGATGCAATAACGGACTTTATGGACCTCATGACCTCTTGATACCTCTCTACCGAGTGAGTCTCCACATAAGGCTGGCCCATGCAGACCAGGGGCTTTTCTCTGGACAGGGGCGGAGGTTAAAGATGGACTGCTAGATGAGATGAGAGAGGAGGATGGGGGCTGTAGGTGGTGGTGTGAGAGGACATTTGAGATCCAGGCTGCAGTAGAGGGCCTGGGCTTCCAGAGGTGGCTGGCCAGGGTGTCAGGGATGGGCTGGATCCCAGAGGCTGGATGGGGAGGGTGATGGAGAAACTCACCCTCCCTGTTGCCCCACCCAGACGGGGTTTCAACGTCAGTCAGACCACTTCCTGTGATCCTAGGTGAGTGCAGTTTCCTGAGTGTTCTGTTATTTTTTTTCACTGTAAGAAATGCATTGGTGGCTCAGTCCTCTAAATTACCATACATGCTTATGTGAAGTTAGCACTCACGTTTGTAATGCTGTTAGAATTTGGTTCAAACGGTTAGTCAGAAATGAGCATTATTGCAAACAAAACCTTCTGGTGGTATCTGAACAGCAGTTCGTCTTCCAGCATGGTCGACAGGAGATATGACGTCATCAGAACCGTCCTCTCAAGCCGAGCCTTCTGCACCTTGGGAAACAAGCAAGCTGTTGCCGTGGACTACCTGCCTGTCCTCCGCAGCATGTGCCAATCAGAGAGAACTCAGGAGCAGGGCCAAGGCAGGTGAGTCAATACACTGCATGAGAGCACCTTATTCATTTCTACTAAGAGAAAACAGTTATAATTTAAGAGATTGCTCAGATGACTTAAAGACCGATTTGTTGTATGAATGCTCTTTCTCCTAGGTTTCTGCATTACCTCAGCAGTATTCACCTGGGCCTCCCTAAGGCCACAGACTCCTTGCAGATGATTTCCCATGACCATTTAAGTCAGCAAGATCTGCAACAGTTCTGGCTCTACACTGCATTACAGGGAGGTTAATGCTATCATCTCCCTATGTTAATGGCTTGTGATTTAGTGAATGTAGCCCATATGGGTGTTCATGATAAAGTTTGCTGTACATTCATTCATGCTTATTACATTGAGTGAGAAGTTTCTAATGTATGCATTCAAAATGTATAACTGAAATATGAAATCCTATTTTTATATTTATGCATACAAATAACATGCATTTGTTACAATCTGGTTCAGTGAGTTGGTGTTTAAAACCAGTGGTATTTCAGGCTTTGAAGGCATTATAAACATTTGTCCATAAAGGTACAGATGCAGGTGGTCACATGTGACAAATCATGTCACTGTACACATTCAAGCCTGTTCTGCTTTACTATTGGCCCTGACAGAACATTTCTATTCATGGGAAAGTGAAGAACATGACATGTGGTGTCTATGAGGAGAGGCTTGAGTTCAGCTGCTGGGGCCTGAACTGACACCTCAAGTGCAATACCATCTGAGGCCACAGGTGGGAAGTGTTGTAGTATACATTTAAATATAAGCTAGTGTCAATTTCCATCAAGACTCCAATATGCAGGTCTCTCTCTCAGGTTAGCTCTTTGTGACCGTCGACCCCACCAGGTCACACATACTGTGTACACAGTCAACCAGTTTCAGTCCCTGGTGAAAATGGAGCGTGGAAATTGCCGCTGTAACATTAACTCGATTCACTAAGCAGCTCGTAAAACGCCACAGCCTGCAACATGGCGTCACACAGCTCCTCCCCCCCATCTGGAAGGAGTTCCTGTATTTCACCAACAGGTTGTGAGGGAATGTCACCCTCGGAATCTTCTGGGTCACTGACTCCGTCCGTCATCATCTGTTGCACCGCCTGGGCCCCGCTGGTGAGCGACTCGCCCACCATGAGGCCAAAACGGCGGCCGACGGCAGTGCGCATCATGTTGAGCACCTTGGGTGGAGCAGTAATGACAGGCTGGGTGTAGCAGGGCGAACAGCATCGCCTCCACTGTACGCATGTGAGCCATTACTGGGTTCAGGGCAGTGTTCTGAAGGGAGATGGACAGCTTTTCCACAACGAAGAAGTCAGCAGTGGGGAGGTGGGATACCACACTGGAAATCTGGTGATGTTATGGCACATAATGAGATGTGATTCAGTACAGGAGTTACACTATTTGGATATTACAGAGTCAATGATTATGCGTTAAACTGAAACCTAACCCTGAGACATAGATGTAGACTGACACTATAGGAGACTGCACAGTCATGTCTCAGGGCTAACCTACTTACCCAAATGCAAGAATACCTCGTCGGAAACATTCAACTTACGTCATCCAAGTAGGCAGAAGCCATGTAGGTTCCCTTCAGGAAGTTGTGGCAATCCTCATGTTTCCACTCCAACACGTTCATGCCACGATCCACGTGCGCCCAGGCTATTTTATTCACTCCACACACAATGGACACTATGGAATGTGCTTCCTGGAAGAAAGACAAAAGTGGATTAATACACATGTAATAACACTGACGTAGTATTTATGTGGTGACGTGACAGCGGGGACTGACCCTGTGGGCTGCCCAACTGTGCCATCAACATCCAGACCTCAAGGCCATCAGTCTAGCTAAATCATCTTACCTCTAGCCAGGTCCTTTCCACCTCTGGTCTGATGAACTTGGCTAGCTGGATCTTTACTTTTCTCCTTCTCCGGAGGGTTGAGGATGGAGTTGAAGACAATGACAGCACTTTTGTGTTTCAGAAGCAGCACATTTATGACGCTTTCGAGATTTTTAAAAAGTCAATTTCTAGTCCTGTATTCCACAATGTTGACAGACTTGCGTCCACAAAGGAGTTTGACAGCGGCGAGCTCCGACTCTGCCGCATTGTTGAGGAGCTGCAGAATGACATCTCGCTGCTCTGACGTGTAGTATGCGTCCAGCGACTTGTCATCATCGCAAAGAGTAGTAGATGAAGAGAGGGTGTCATTAAGGGTTTCAAAGCCTGCGACTGGGATCCGACTCCTCCAGCAGCACGTGCAGTTGAGATATCGGAATTGTAGTTTGGGGAGTGAGCTCTGGGGTTGGTAGAATAAGCCATACTGCCCTGCAAGAATAGAGGCGAAACACACAATAGGTGGCGGGTATAATTTGTGATACGTTCCAACAGGAATCTGTTCCAAAAACTTCGTAAAGTACAAGGTTTCCAACAAACAACGCATACAAAGTAGCATGATCAATTCACCTCGCTAACTAGCTGCCGAATGGGCATCAACTCACATGAATTAATAATTAAATAGCCACTCCCTACCTGGTATCAACTTTGTTTGCGTTGTTTTGTCGCCAACTTTGTTTTTGGAACAGTTTCATGTTGGAACGTTCCACAAATTACACCCACCCGCTAACAAATAGCACCTGAAAAAAATATAATTAAGAAGTTACGAGAAAATAAACGGCTTGAATAAAACATTTGTGCATACCTCTCCGGGCGATTAAAGACCCAAATCGCATTGCAACCCACAATGTAATCGTGGTTTTACAGGTAATGCATTCAAACTTTTGCCCTTTAGTTGTTCGCCGAACTCACGCCGATGCAGAAACAAGGATCATGCATACTTGGTTCCGAGGCACTTTATGTCCCCCTCTCTAGGTTCTTTAAGCTGCATTTGAAATCTGACGTTCATCTCAAGTGCAAACTGTCTTCGTTTTTATTAAGATATTTTATTTATTTATATTTCAATATGAATATGAATTAACTTTGGTGACATTGTCAAGACATTATATATTATCTCGATATATCTTGTGGGAATATATACCATACAATCAATTACAGTTGTTTTTCTTAGATATTACTATTCTTTCAGGCCTACTTGTCCGTTTATAAATTATGCGTAATATATGGCAATGCTTTTTTCACTTCCCCTGCTCATTGTTATTTGAATAGTGAGTGTTTGTGTGGAGAACAATAAATGTCATGTTGCTATGCCAGTGAGAAAGGGAAACGTCGGCCTGTGAGCGCGGTCAAGTGCAACAACTAAGAGAAAAATGTCCTGACAGCTGTTATAGAAGTAATACATTTGAAGTGAATGAAAAGGCATGGACTTAAGTAAAATAAACAATTCGTTTGTTGGGACTTGATTGACGCAGAAGAATAGCCGATTTAATTATGGCAAGTCCGGAGAGAAATAAGAAGATTCTGCTTGATATGGTGAAACAGCCCAGCAACGACTATTGTGCCGACTGTGGGGCCCCTGGTGAGTTATATTTAATAAAATACATGTTAAACCACGATTGATAGCCTCTAACATTTGCCATGTTTAGGTTACCATTGTGGCTAGGATATGGTACAGATAGGAACTGTAAAACAAAGGTTTAAAGTAGTAAAATATTGACGGACCCCCAAACAGACGCTATGTCTTCTATGTGACTATTTCATATTAATGATCGACTATTTCAGTGTGGTTGTCTATTGTTCATAGAATGTGGAGCATGAGCAAAAACCTAAGCCATGTAAGACATGTGAGTTATATTTGCATTTGCTTTTATTTCACTGGATTTCACTGCTGATTATGTACTTACTATGACTGTGATGTGGTTGTCCCACCTAGCTATCTTAAGATTAATGCACTAACTGTAAGTCACTCTAAATGACTAAAAAGGTAAAATGATTACAACCATGGCATGTTTTAAAGAACTTATTTTGGGGGAAGTTATAGTTAATTCAGACAATGATTACAATGGTTCCTCCTTTCCAGTAAATCTCTACAACTCATCAACCAACCTAGAAAAAACAACCATTCAAGGCATGACATACTACAAAGTCCAGTATCCAAACTATAGTAATGTGGTTCAAAGGTAAACAGGCTGCACATTTCAAGTGGCTGATTGATTGATACAGTATCATATTACTGCTATTCACAGAGCCAGACTGGGCCTCATACAAACTTGGTGTGTTTGTATGTGTGAACTGTTCGGGGACACATCGGGACTTGCCTGCCATCAGCCGGATAAAGTCCATACGTTTGGATTTCTGGGATGATTCCTTAGTAGAGGTACAGTTTAACATGTCACAATAGCCCAGTAGTGTACCAAGAACCTTTACACCTTGAAGGATGTACTCTCAAGAACACACAATAATAGTCACAATCCCTTTGACGTTGTCATGTTATAACATGCTTATTATGTTATGATTCTGTTATAACGTTCCTATTATGTTTCTAATTGTAGTTTATGAAGACAAGGGGTAACGCTGCAGCCAATGCGTTCTATGAGAAGTGTGTTCCGCCCTTCTACTACCGGCCACAGGAGAAGGACTGTGTGTGAGTGGGACTATATCAATGTCTTCATTCACTCACTCAATTTAAGGAAGTGTAAATTGTGATGACTTGACAGTTGTTCATTCACTGGAAGGATGTAGTATTATTTCAAGAGAAGAGGAAGAAATATATTGGTGTCCATTAGCCTACAATTGATTGAGTTGGCAAATACTGCATGGTTTGTGGTCGAAGTTGAGTCATATATTGAACACAAAAAGTTTGTATTTTTAAAATATTTGTTTTTTAATTTAAATCTTTAACCTTTTGGTTTCCTGACAGTGTTCTTAAAGATCAGTGGATACGTGCTAAGTATGAGAGGAGAGAATTCACAGGAGAGAATAACTCCCTCCCTTATAGTTCAGGTAAGTGCTAAATGTTGACAAGCCATGGATAAGTCCATTTATTTTATTCAAATTGTCAAGGAACACAAAACATTTCCATACATCTCTGTCTACAGAGCAAGGCATAGAAACAAACGTACCAAAATACTGTGTATGAAGAGACAAGGGATACTAACTAAATCAATGTTTTGTATTGGTTGGATCCCATTCAGGACTTTACGAAGGAATTCTATGGAAGAAAGGCAAGGACAACAAGCAGTTCCTGAAAAGGAGATTCCTGCTCTCTGAAACGGACTTCACCTTGAGATACTTCACCAAGGAGGATGTAAGTTGGTTGAAATGCAGAATACATTTCAGTTGAATGCATTCAGTTGTACAACTGACTAGGTATCCCCCATTCCCTTTAAGTAGCTTCTCTCCATCCTCTTGGATCAGATAACCCAGCTAACAAAATGTCGTCCTGGGGACGTGCCCAGAAGGCTTTGGAAAAGTCACAGGGAACATCCCCTGTTACTTAAAACAATGGGACTCCCTAAAACTTTCTCAGATCATTACCAATCCCATGAGGTATGATCCCAAACACCCAGAAAAGGCTACTCTCCTTGATGTTATCCTCACAAATAATCCTGACTGGCTGCTCAGTTAAATGACCTGTACTGATTTGTCATAGACGCTTGCTGAAAAACTTTAATGAGAAACCTTCCTTCATAACTATGATTACTCAGCTACACATGCCTCTCCCTAATGTCAATATGCCTTGTCTATTGCTGTTTTGGTTAGTGATTATTGTCTTATTTCACTGTAGAGCCTCCAGCCCTGCTCAATATGCCTTAGCTAGCCATTTTGTTCCACCCCTCCACACATGCGGTGACCTCACCTGGCTTAAATGTTGCCTCTAGAGACAAAACCTCTCTCATCGTCACTCAATACCTAGGTTTACCTCCACTGTACTCACATCCTACCATACCCTTGTCTGTACATTATGCCTTGAATCTATTATTCCCCGCCCAGAAATCTGCTCCTTTTACTCTCTGTTCTGAACGCACTAGACGACCAGTTCTTATAGCCTTTTCCTACTCCTCCTCTGTTCCTCTGGTGATGTAGAGGTTAACCCAGGCCCTGCAGCCCCCAGCATCACTCCCATTCCCCAGGCGCTCTCATTTGTTGACTTCTGTAATTGTAAAAGCCTTGGTTTCATGCATGTTAACATTAGAAGCCTCCTCCCTAAGTTTGTTTTATTCACTGCTTCAGCACACTCCGCCAACCCAGATGTCCTAGCCGTGTCTGAATCCTGGCTTAGGAAGGCCACCAAAAAGCCTGAAATTTCCATCCCTAACTATAACATTTTCCGACAAGATAGAACTGCCAAAGGGGGCGGAGTTGCAATCTACTGCAGAGATAGCCTGCAGAGTTCTGTCATACTATCCAGGTCTGTGCCCAAACAATTCGAGCTTCTACTTTTAAAAATCTACCTTTCCAGAAACAAGTCTCTCACCGTTGCCGCTTGTTATAGACCCTCTTCAACCCCCAGCTGTGCCCTGGACACCATATGTGAATTCATCGCCCCCCCATCTATCTTCAGAGTTCGTACTGTTAGGTGACCTAAACTGGGACATGCTTAACACCCAGGCCGTCCTACAATCTAAGCTAGATGCCCTCAATCTCACACAAATTATCAAGGAACCTACCAGGTACAACCCTGAATCTGTAACCATGGGCACCCTCTTAGACATCATCCTGACCAACTTGCCCTCTAAATACACCTCTACTGTCTTCAACCAGGATCTCAGCGATCACTGCCTCCTTGCCTGCATGCGTAATGGGTCCGCAGTCAAACGACCACCCCTCATCACTGTCAAACGCTCCCAAAAACACTTCAGCGAGCAGGCCTTTCTAATCGACCTGGCCCGGGTATACTGGAAGGATATTGACCTCATCCCGTCAGTAGAGAATGCCTGGTTGCTCTTCAAAAGTGCTTTCCTCAACATCTTAAATAAGCATGCCCCATTCAAAAAATGTAGAACTAAGAACAGATATAGCCCCCTGTTCACCCCAGACTTGACTGCCCTTGACCAGCACAAAAACATCCTGTGGCATTCTGCATTAGCATTGAATAGCCCCCGCAATATGCAACTTTTCAGGGAGTCAGGAACCAATATACTCAGTCAGTTAGAAAAGCTAAGGCTAGCTTTTTCAAACAGAGATTTGCATCCTGTAGCTCTAATTCCAACAAGTTTTGGGACACTGTAAAGTCCATGGAGAATAAGAGCACCTCCTCCCAGCTGCCCACTGCACTGAGGATAGGAAACACTGTCACCACTGATAAATCTACGATAATCGACAATTTCTGTAAGCATTTTTCTATGGCTGGCCATGCTTTCCACCTGGCTACCCCTACTCCGGCCAACATCTCAGCACCCCCTGAAGCAACTTGCCCAAGGCCCCCCCCCCCCCCGCTTCTCCTTCACCCAAATACAGCTGATGTTCTGAAAGAGCTGCAAAATCTGATTCCCTACAAATCAACTGGGCTAGACAATCTGGACCCTCTCTTTGTTGCAACCCCTATTGCTAGCCTATTCAACCTCTCTTTCGTATCGTCTGACATCCCCAAAGATTGGAAAGCTGCCGCAGTCATCCCCCTCTTCAAAGGGGGAGACACTCTAGACCCAAACTGTTATAGACCTATATACATCCCGCCCTGCCTTTCTAAAATCTTCGAAAGCCAAGTTAACAAACAGATCACCGACCATTTCGAATCCCACCGTACCTTCTCCACTATGCAATCTGGTTTCCGAGCTGGTCATGGATGCACCTCGGCCACGCTCAAGGTCCTAAATGATATCATAACCGCCATCGATAAAAGACAGTACTGTGCAGCCATCTTCATCGACCTGGCCAAGGCTTTCGACACTGTCAATCACTGCATTCTTATCGGCAGACTCAATAGCCTTGGCTTCTTAAATGACTGCCTCGCCTGGTTCACCAACTACTTCTCAGATAGAGTTCAGTGTGTCAAATCGGAGGGCCTGTTGTCCGGACCTCTGGCAGTCTCTATGGGGGTGCCACAGGGTTCAATTCTCGGGCCGACTCCTTTCTCTGTATATATCAATGATGTCGCTCTTGCTGCTGGTGATTCTCTGATCCACCTCTACGCAGACGACACCATTCTGTATACATCTGGCCCTTTTTTGGACACTGTGCTAACAAACCTCCAAACGAGCTTCAACGCCATACACTACTCCTTCCGTGGCCTCCATCTGCTTTTAAATGCTAGTAAAACTAAGTGCATGCTCTTCAACCGATTGCTGCCCGCACCCTCCCGCCCGACTAGCATCACTACTCTGGACGGTTCTGACTTAGAATATGTGGACAACTACAAATACCTAGGTGTCTGGTTAGACTGTAAACTCTTCTTTCAGACTCACATTAAGCATCTCCAATCCAAAATTAAATCTAGAATTGGCTTCCTATTTCACAACAAAGCCTCCTTCACTCATGCTGCCAAACATACCCTGGTAAAACTGACTATCCTACCGATCCTTGACTTCGGCGATGTCATTTACAAAATAGCCTCCAACACTCTACTCAGCAAACTGGATGTAGTCTGTCACAGTGCCATCCGTTTTGTCACCAAAGCCCCATATACTACCCACCACTGCGACCTGTATGCTCTCGTTGGCTGGCCCTAACTACATATTCGTCGCCAAACCCACTGGCTCCAGGTCATCTATAAGTCTTTGCTAGGTAAAGCCCCGCCTTATCTCAGCTCACTGGTCACCATAGCAACACCCACCCGTATCACGCTCTCCACCAGGTATATTTCACTGGTCATCCCCAAAGCCAACACTTCCTTTGGCCGCCTTTCCTTCCAGTTCTCTGCTGCTAATGACTAGAACAAATTGCAAAAATCACTGAAGCTGGAGTCTCCCTCTCTAACTTTAAGCATCAGCTCCCTCTCTAATCTCCCTCTCTAACTTTAAGCATCAGCTGTCAGAGCAGTTTACCAATCACTGTACCTGTACACAGCCAATCTGTAAATAGCACACCCAACTACCTCATCCCCATATTATTACTTACCTTCTTGCTCTTTTGCACCCCAGTATCTCTACTTGCACATCATCATCTGCACATCTATCACTCGTGTTAATGCTAATTTGTAATTATTTTGCCTCTATGGCCTATTTATTGCCTTACCTCCCTGCTCTTCTACATTTGTACACACTGTACATAGATTTTTCTATTGTGTTATTGACTGTACGTTTGTTTATGTGTAACTCTGTGTTGTTTTTGTCTCACTGCTTTGCTTTATCTTGGCCAGGTCACAGTTGTAAATAAGAACATGTTCTCAACTGGCCTACCTGGTTAAATAAAGGTGAAATAAAAACATTTACAAAATGGTCGGGCCTCTGTAAATTAGCATAGAATCTGCTTCATCCCCTCTGTCGAAGATGCTTGGACCTTTTTAAAAAATATTTTCAGTGGTATTGTTAACAAGCCTGCCCCCATAAATAAAATAATAATAAAAAACAGGTTCAGCCCCTGGTTCGACTGTGATCTGGCAGAGTTACTTCACCTGAAGAACACTATTTGACGAAAGGATCGGCACACAAATACTCAGGCTGACTGGCTGTTGTTCAGGCAAATGAGAAATAGTGCACTCAGGCTATACGGAAGGCCAAAGTCAGTTACTTTATGGAGCAGTTCTCGCTCTGTGGGTCTAACCCCAAGAAGTTCTGGGAAATGGTGAAAGACCTGGAGAATAAACCTTCCCCCTTACAGCTGCCCATGTCCCTTAATGTGGATGATGTGGTTATTACTGACAAGGAGCGAATGGCTGAGATCTTTAATCATCACTTAATTAAGTCAGGATTCCTATTTGACTCAGCCACGCCTCCTTTCCCGTCCAACACTTCCTCATCTCCCAGCCCTTCTAATGTGACTAGCCCTGATGCTCCTCCCTGTTTTTCCCCTTCCTCGCTACACAGCTTCTCCCTGCAGGCGGTCACTAAGTCTGACGTGCTAAAGGAGCTCCTTAAACTTGACCCCCAAAAAAACTTCTTGGTCAGATGGTTTACATCCTTTCTCTCTTTAAGGTTGCAGACCCTATCGTTGCCTAGCCTGTCTCTCCTCTCTGGGGAGGTTCCCAGAGCTTGGAAGGTAGCCACGCTGAAACCTTTATTTAAAAGGGGGAGATCAAGCTGATGCTAACTCTTATAGGCCAATTTCTACAGTATCTTGCCCTGTTTATCAAAAGTTTTGGAAAAACTTGTCATTAATCAACTGACTGGCTTTCAGGATGGCTATAGTATTCTCTCTGGTACGCAATCTGCTTTCCGCTCAGGTTATGGATGTGTCACTGCAACCATAAAGGTCCCAAATTATGTCATCACAGCTCTTAACTCTAAGCAGTGTTAAACTGCTATCTTTATTGACTTGGCCAAAGCTTTCGATACGGTAGACCATTCCATTCTTGTGGGTCGGCAAAGGTGTATTGGTGTCTCTGAGGGGTATTTGGTCTGGTTTGCTAACTACCTCTTTCAAAGAGTGCAATATGTAAAGTCAGAACATCTGCTGTTGCAGCAAACCTGTCACCCCAATGCTCGATCCCAAGCCTCACTCTTTTTCTCAATTTACATCAACAACATACCTCAGGCAATAGGCTCTTATCCACTTACAGTGCATTCGGAAAGTATTCAGACCCCTTTACTTTTTCAACATTTTGTTACGTTACAGCCATATCCCAAAATGGATTCAATTATTCCCCCCCCACCAATCTACACACAACACCCCATAATGACAAAGCAATAAATATATATATATTTTTTTGCTCAAATTTATAAAAAAATAAAATAAAAAATGGAATATCACATTTACATAAGTAATCAGACCCTTTACTCAGTACTTTGTTGAAGCACCTTTGGCAGCGATTACAGCCTCAAGTCTTCTTGGGTATGATGTTACAAACTTGGCACACCTGTATTTCGGGAGTTTCTCCCATTCTTCTCTGCAGAGCCATTCAAACTCTGTCAGATTGGTTTCATCAGACCAGAGAATCTTGTTTGTCATGGTCTGAGAGTCCTTTAGGTGCCTTTTGGCAAACTCCAAGTGGGCTGTCATGTGCCTTTTACTGAGGAGTGGCTTCTGTCTGGCCACTCTACCACAAAGGCCTGATTGGTGGAGTGCTGCAGAGATGGTTGTCCTTCTGGATGTTTCTTCCATATCCACAGATGAACTCTGGAGCTCTGTCAGAATGACCATCGGGCTCTTGGTCACCTCCCTGACCAAGGCCCTTCTCCCCGATTGCTCAGTTTGGCTGGGCGGCCAGCTCTAGGAAGAGTCTTAGTTATAGATTTTCAAAAATGTCTAAAAACCTGTTTTTGCTTTGTCATTATGGGGTATTGTGTGTAGATTGATAATGAAAAAAAATGGATTTAATCAATTTTAGAATAAGGCTGTCATGTAACAAATTGTGGAAAAAGGGAAGTGGTCTGAATACTTTCCGAATGCACTGCATCCACTTATATGCAGATGATACAGTCTTACATGGAACCCAAACAGGCTGCGCGCGTGCGCCATCGTGCAATAATGTATTTTGTCCCCCTACAACAAACGCGATCACGACACGCAGATTAAAATATCAAAACAAACTCTGAACCAATTACATTAATTTGGGAACAGGTCGAAAAGCATTAAACATTTATGGAAATTTAGTTAGTTAGCTTGCACTTGCTAGCTAATTTGTCCTATTTAGCTAGCTTGCTGTTTCTAGCTAAATTGTCCTGGGACATAAACATTGAGTTGTTATTTTACCTGAAATGCACAAGGTCCTCTACTCCTGCAATTAATCCACACATAAAACAGTCAACCAAATCGTTTCTAGTCATCTCTCCTCCTTCCAGGCTTTTTCATCTTTGAACTTATATGGTGATTGGCATCTAAACTTTCATAGTACTACTACACCGACCGGCAACACAGTTCGTCTTTCAATCACCCACGTGGGTATAACCAATGAGGAGATGGCACGTGGGTACCTGTTCTATAAACCAATGAGGAGATGGGAGAGGCAGGACTTGCAGCGCGATCTGCATCAGAAAAAGAAAGGAGTTCTATTTTAGCCCTTGGCATCGCAGATGCTCGTTGATGCGTGCGAGCAGTGTGGGTGCAATAATTGAATAACATAGATTCTAAATTTATTTTGCAACACTTGCGCACACGACGCGAGCGGTGTGGTCAGCCTATAATACTCAGCTGGCTCTTCCCCAGATTTTGTGTGTCGTGCTCTACAACAAAGCTTAGTGTCCAGCAATCTTTCTCTGCCCTTAAACTTGTTCTCAACACCTCCAAAACAAAGGTTATGTGGTTCGGTAGGAAGAATGTCTTACTGACACTGGTGGCTGCTTCTTGTGTTTAAAAGAAGTCTCTACCATTTCGCCCTTTGTGCTGTTGCCTGTGCCTAACAATGTTTGTGCCATGTTTTGTGCTGTTACCATGTTATGCTGCTGCCATGTTGTGTTTCTACCATGTTGTGTTGTTGTCATGATTTGTGCTGCTACCTTGTTGTGCTTCTGCCATGCTGTGTTGCTACCATGTTGTTGTCATGCTATGTTTTTGTCATGCTGTGTTGCTGCCATGTCGTGTTGTTGTCATGCTGCGTTGCTGCCATGTTGTGTTGTTGTTTTAGGTCTCTTTATGTAGTGTTGTGGTGTCTCATTTGTCGTGATTCGTTTTGTCCTTTTTAAAATTTTTATCCTAGCCCCCATCGCCGCAAGAGGCCTTTTCCTCTTGCTAGGCCGTCATTGTAAATAAGAATGCTGTTAATTGACTTACCTGGTTAAATAAATGTTAAATATAAAATACCTGAGAAGGGATCATTATAATGCTGCCTGTTGTGTATTATTGACCCTAGTCCAAGAAGCCCAAAGCAGTCATCTCTATGAAGGACCTCAATGCCGTGTTCCAGCCGGAAAAGATAGGCCACGCCCACGGGCTGCAAATCTCCTACCTGGAGGAAGAACGGACCAGAAACCTGTTTGTTTACCATGACAACAGCCAGGTAATAACCTATGACAAAACTCAATTGAAATGTTGTCATGAAGACGTCTAGAGATTTGAAGACTTGGGGTCAAATTTCTCTCTCCTACTTCTAGGAAATTGTGTCCTGTTTCAATGCGATACGGGCCACCCGGTTTGCTTACCTCAAGAAAGTCGACCCTAATGCCAAGGACAGTGACGTGAGTTCAAAGTAGAAGTCTTGTATCGCCGTAATTGACATGATATGTCACAGGTGACGTCATCCTTTCAAGGACTCCCTCTGTACAGATCTGTCTCCTTTCTATGTTTTTGTTTGTGCAGCTTGTACCTTTGATAACCAGAAGTAGCATTAAAGAAGGCTACATGGAGAAAACCGGCCCAACGGTTAGTAATCCAGCAAATTCATTGAACATAGTGAAGTTTTAAAGTGATATACACCGAGAGCATCAGAAACTCAACCTGTATGATGCTCAGCCAGGGCTGATTCTGTGCCTTCTGTGTCTGTTCTTAGCAATGGGAGCCATTCAAGAAGAGATGGTTCATCTTAAACTTAACGGACAGAAAGCTGTCCTACTTCAAAACTTCACTGGTAATGACAACAGAGAATATGCATAAGACATTTGTATTTGTGGAGAAGAATGTTGCGGTGTGTGTGTGTGTGTCTATTGCTGTGTATCCGTCCATAGGATGCCTTGGAACTGGGAGCTGTCTTCATCGGCACAGAGGGCCATGGCTACTCTGTGAGGGAGGGCCAGTCTAAGGGGAGCCGCAGTGGCAGGTGGAGGTTCGCGGTCACCTTGGAGACGCCAGACAGGCAGTTTGTCTTCCTGTGTGACCAGGAGCAGGACCAGAGGGAGTGGATAGAAGCCTTCAAACTAGTAATCTCCCAGCCTATGCTACCACAGCACTACAACAGTAAGAAGACCATTCACTGTTCACCATGTTTACAATATACCAGCAGCATGAGACTTACGATTATTGTTAAAGTGGTCAATGACAGAAAATTATACTTTTGAGTAGCTGAAATAAGTTTCTTTTTTATTATTGAAAATGTGTCTTTATTTGTTATTTCAGCTGAGGCAAACATGAGAAGGATGAAAAAATGAATGGTGTAAAAACCTGAGGAAAGGAAAACACGATTTACAGGAAGAAATGGCAATGTGTGGGGCTGGCTGCCTGTTTCAGAGAGCCTACCAGTGGCAGGGTGGAGGCTTCTCACAACAGGTGATCAATGAACTCTTCAATGGAGTCATGTTTATCGGAAAATGAGGAGAGGCTAAATGAACTCAGGCTAAAGAGGCTAAACGAACTGAAGAGCTGCCAATGTGGACCAGCACTGGTAATCATTGCAAATCACCATTATCCAGGGCACCTTGCAAACCAGTGACAGGACTGCCTATTATGAGATGGGAACTGATGGCATTGTCGGGGACATTGGGAATGTAATATATACTTTCTATTAACTAATGTGTATAAACACTGTGTATAAAACGTTAAGGACACCTGCTCTTTCCTTGACATAGACTGACCAGGTGAAAGCTATGATCCCTCATTGATGTCACTTGTTAAATCCACTTCAATCAGTGTCGATGAAGGGGAGGAGACAAGTTAAACAAGGATTTGTAAGCCAATGGAGACATGGATTGTGTATGTGTGCCATTCAGAGGGTGAATGGGTAAGACAGAATATTGAAGTGCCTTTGAACAGGATATGGTAGTAGGTGCCAGGCACACCAGTTTGTGTCAAGAACTGCAACGCTGCTGGGTTTTTCATGCTCAATAGTTTTACGTGTGTATCAAGAATGGTCCACCACCCAAAGGACATCCAGCCAACTTGACACAACTGTGGGAAGTCAACATGGGCCATGTTGGGCCTGCATCCCTGATACCTTGTAGAGGCCAAGACCCGATGAATTGAGGCTGTTCTGAGGGGTGTTCCTAATATTTTGTACACTCATTGTAAATAGAAAGCGAGAGAGTGCGATACAATACTTTAATGTATCTAGTAGAGTTTGTTTTAAGTATAACACAGTTATTTTATAATACAGTGATTTATTATCTTTGTGTTGATTGCAGCCTACTGTTATTTAAATTATTTTATATGTCCTTTCTGTGTCATTGTTACATATGCCAATAGCACATACCAGGAAAAGTGAGTTATTATTTATGTCCATATAGAGCACCTCTTGTGGCTCAAGAGGGAAAATATTCTTTAAGTTGTTATTATACCTGTGACACTGTGATAACTACAGTAGCCATTACTTTCTTTACGACAATGTATAGATGTACAAAGAGGCTGTTGTGGAAATTCTTACACAGGGACACTCAAAGTCAGTCTTAATATGAATCATTGTTTATTGTCAGCGTGCTGGAGAGGTTCCAACCAACTCAATGCACCATAGTACACATGTCAATCAGGAGCTCTACTGGGGCAGTCCCAGCAGTTATCTTATATACGGCTATACA
Source organism: Salmo salar (assembly GCF_965601325.2). Classification (NCBI taxonomy): domain Eukaryota; kingdom Metazoa; phylum Chordata; class Actinopteri; order Salmoniformes; family Salmonidae; genus Salmo; species Salmo salar. The sequence continues at coordinate 58,716,769 of NC_138292.1, forward strand.
CATATAACATAATTCATTAATCATTAACGTTTCATTCATGTGACAGGCCAATACCTCACAAGGTATTGTTTTCAAAATAAGGTCTGGGCGTACTGCCAAATTGCAGCTGCTGATAGTGAGGATTCGTTCAGTCTGTCACTTGAATGAACACAGAAATTGGTTTATAGAACAGCACATGAATAGAACACAGAAATGAGTTATAAGAAAAGCACTAACATTAAAATTGCCATTACAAAGCCAGTCCCCACCTTTGCCAGGATGTTAAGGATGTTGCTGTGGATGGCCAGTCCACAAGAGCAACAGAACAGCCACCAACTCCCTGAGACAAATCAAATGCTCCTTTAGACCTGCATCCGGTGGTGCCTCACAGAGACTGGAGAACAGCCAGCAACACTGCCCCCCACACCACTCTCCATCACTTCTCTCCCAGGAACTGCATGCAGATACACTGAGCTATGCCCAAACCGTACGCAGTCAAAGAGGCCCAATGCAGATTTTGGAGCCACACAACCCCCCTCCTATGCTACCATACCAGGCCCACCTCAGCACAGCTCAACCAGACCCGGCCCACCACAGCACATCTGTTACACCCTGATCTGTTCCCACTACAACTTCTCTCCCAGACTAGTTTTGGTTACCCTCCCTACTCCCATCCTCAGGACAGGCCTGAGACACTCCTGCCCCCCATGGAAGCCCCAACCCTGCAACAGGAGCCACACCAAGGCCTCGTGTGCACACCCAGAATGCAGCACTGGCAGCCACTCCAGTCCTCTGTAGCAGCTCCACTCCTTTGGTGGGAGCGTCATCTGGGTGGACTGAGCTCTGTCAACACTGCTCTCCCAGTTCCCGGCCCAGCCGCTGCATGTAGTGACTTGAGGGACGACTGCCAAATCCTCAGTTTGTTCTGCTCTCACGTGGTTGCCAGGGGCCTTGGCAAAGTCTCAGCTCACTCAACAAATAGCTGCAGATGACCCTATGCCTGTTAGCTCTTATGGAATAAGCTGAATACGCCCTCTGACTTTAAATCTCGTAGGGGGCTTGGGCTAATGCGGCCTAAATGTGCGAAGCATGATTTAAAAAATGGACACAATTGACATTTGAGTTCAAGACTAGTGTCCTGACATTCTGGTTCTCTCGGAAACATGGTTAAATGGTTCTGTCTCTGATAAAGACATTGAAGTAAATTATTATAATGTATTTAGATGTGACAGATTATAGGAAGGGGGAGGAGTGGCCATATATGTAAAATCTAACTCAAGGTGTCATAACAAAAAATGTACCCCCCTCCCCAACATAAAAAATATCTTCACTTGACCCACCCCTTCTACTGTAAAATACATTTAACACCCTCCCCCATCATAGTATGAACTAAAAAGAATGTTTATGACCACAAGTAACAATAACTGTAGTGACCCTGTGTTCATAAATGTTGATATTGACTTTGCCCCTTCAGAATACTTTTGTAGAACAGTTGATGTCATGCAGTTGAGAAGTCTCAAATATACAGTACCAGTCAAAAGTTTGGACACACCTACTCATTCAAGGGTTTTTCTTAATTTTTTTATTTTTTTTACATTGTAGAATAATTGTGAAGACATCAAAACTATGAAATAACACATATGGAATCATGTAGTAACCAAAATAGTGTTAAAGAAATCTAAATATATTTTAGAATTTAGATTCTTCAAAGTAGCCACCCTTCGCCTTGATGACAGCTTTGCACATTCTTGGCATTCTCTCAACCAGCTTCACCGTGAATGCTTTTCCAATAGTCTTGAAGGAGTTCCCACATATGCTGAGCACTTGTTGGCTGCTTTTCCTTCACGCTGCGGTCCAACTCATCCCAAACCATCTCAATTGGGTTGAGGTCAAAAACATCCTGTGGCGGACTGCAATAGCATTGAATAGTCCCCGCGATATGCAACTGTTCAGGGAAGTCAGGAACCAATACACGCAGTCAGTCAGGAAAGCAAAGAGTAGCTTTTTCTAACAGAAATTTGCATCCTGTAGCTCTAACTCCAAAAGTTTTGGGACACTGTAAAGTTCATGGAGAACAAGAGCACCTCCTCCCAGCTGCCCACTGCACTGATAATCGAAAATTTCAATAAGCATTTCTCTACGGCTGGCCATGCTTTCCACCCCCCCGCAGCTACTTGCCCGAGCCCTCCCAGCTTCTCCTTCACCCAAATCAAGATAGCAGATGTTCTGAAAGAGTTGCAAAACCGGGACCCGTACAAATCAGCTGGGCTAGACAATCTGGACCCTCTCTTTCTAAAACTATCCGCTGCCATTTTTGCAACCCCTATTACCAGTTTGTTCAACCTCTCTTTCGTATCGTCCGAGATCCCTAAAGAGATCCCAAACTGTTATAGACCTATATCCATCCTGCCCTGCCTCTCTAAAGTCTTCAAAAGCCAAGTTAATAAACAGATCACTGACCATTCCAATCCCATCGTACCTTCTCCGCTGTGCAATCCGGTTTTCGAGCTGGTCACGGGTGCACCTCGGCCACGCTCAAGGTCCTAAATGATATCATAACCACCATCGATAAAATACAGTACTGTGCAGCCGTCTTCATCGACCTGGCCAAGGCTTTTGACTCTGTCAATCACCGTATTCTTATCAGCAGACTCAATAGCCTTGGTTTCTCAAATGACTGTCTCGCCTGGGTCACCAACTACTTTGCAGACAGAGTTCAGTGTGTCAAATTGGAGGGCCTGTTGTCCGGACCTCTGGCAGTCTCAATGGGGGTACCGCAGGGTTCAATTCTCGGGCTGACTCTTTTCTTTGTATATATCAATGATGTCGCTCTTGCTGCGGGTGATTCCCTGATCCACCTCTATGCAGACGATACCATTCTGTATACATCTGGCCCTTATTTGGACACTGTGTTAACTAACCTCCAAACGAGCTTCAATGCCATACAACACTCCTTCCGTGGCCTCCAACTGCTCTTAAACGCTAGTAAAACCAACGCTGTTTATTCCATGTGTCTGTTTTGTTGTTTGTGTCGCACTGCTTTGCTAGCTTACCTGGTTAAATAAAGGTGAAATAAAAAGGTTGGGTGATTGTGGAGGCCAGGTCATCTGACGCAGCACTCATTTCGACCATAAAGGCCTGATTCACTCAGTCTCCTCTGAACAGTTGATGTTGAGATGTGTCTGTTACTTGAACTCTGTGAAGCATTTATTTGGGCTGCAATCTGAGGTGCAGTTATTATAATGATTTGAAGTTATAATAACGTATCCTCTCCCACAGAGGTAACTCTGGGTCTTCTTTTCCTGTGGCAGTCCTCATGAAAGCCAGTTTCATCAAAGCGCTTGATGGTTTTTGCGACTGCCTCAGTTCAAGGTTCTTGAAATTTTCCAGATTGACTGACCTTCTTGTCTTAAAGTAATGATGCTGTCGTTTCTCTTTGCTTATTTGAGCTGTTCTTGCCATAATATGGACTTGGTCTTTTGCCAAATAGGGCTATCAAGTGTATACCACTCCCTACCTTGTCACAACACAACTGATTGGCTCAAATGCATTGAGAAGGAAAGAAATTCCACAAATGAACTTTTAACAAGGCACAACTGTTAATTGAAATGCATTTCAGGTGACTACCTCATGAAGCTACTCGGATGGTATTGCGCCGTCCTAACCTTCGCTCTCTCTCTCCCGCTACTCTCTCCTCTTCCATCCTATCATCTCTTCCCTCTGCTCAAACCTTCTCCAACCTATCTCCTGATTCTGCCTCCTCAACCCTCCTCTCCTCCCTTTCTGCATCCTTTGATTTTCTCTGTCCCCTATCCTCCAGGCCGGCTCGGTCCTCCCCTCCTGCTCCGTGGCTCGACGACTCACTACGAGCTCACAGAACAGGGCTCCGGGCAGCCGAGCGGAAATGGAGGAAAACTCGCCTCCCTGCGGACCTGGCATCCTTTCACTCCCTCCTCTCTACATTCTCCTCTTCTGTCTCTGCTGCTAAAGCCACTTTCTACCACTCTAAATTCCAAGCATCTGCCTCTAACCCTAGGAAGCTCTTTGCTACCTTCTCCTCCCTCCTGAATCCTCCTCCCCCTCCCCCCCTCCTCCCTCTCTGCGGATGACTTCGTCAACCATTTTGAAAAGAAGGTTGACGATATCCGATCCTCGTTTGCTAAGTCAAACGACACCGCTGGTCCTGCTCACACTGCCCTACCCTGTGCTTTGACCTCTTTCTCCCCTCTCTCTCCAGATGAAATCTTGCGTCTTGTGACGGCCGGCCGCCCAACAACCTGCCCACTTGACCCTATCCCCTCCTCTCTTCTCCAGACCATTTCCGGAGACCTTCTCCCCTTCCTCACCTTGCTCATCAACTCATCCTTGACCGCTGGCTACGTCCCTTCCGTCTTCAAGAGAGCGAGAGTTGCACCCCTTCTGAAAAAACCTACACTCGATCCCTCCGATGTCAACAACTACAGACCAGTATCCCTTCTTTCTTTTCTCTCCAAAACTCTTGAACGTGCCGTCCTTGGCCAGCTCTCCTGCTATCTCTTTCAGAATGACCTTCTTGATCCTAATCAGTCAGGTTTCAAGACTGGGCATTCAACTGAGACTGCTCTTCTCTGTGTCACGGAGGCTCTCCGCACTGCTAAAGCTAACTCTCTCTCATCTGCTCTCATCCTTCTAGACCTATCTGCTGCCTTTGATACTGTGAACCATCAGATCCTCCTCTCCACCCTCTCCGAGTTGGGCATCTCCGGCGCGGCCCACGCTTGGATTGCGTCCTACCTGACAGGTCGCTCCTACCAGGTGGCGTGGCGAGAATCTGTCTCCGCACCATGCGCTCTCACCACTGGTGTCCCCCAGGGCTCTGTTCTAGGCCCTCTCCTATTCTCGCTATACACCAAGTCACTTGGCTCTGTCATATCCTCACATGGTCTCTCCTATCATTGCTATGCAGACGACACACAATTAATCTTCTCCTTTCCCCCTTCGGATAACCAGGCGGTGAATCGCATCTCTGCATGTCTGTCAGACATATCAGTGTGGATGACGGATCACCAGCTCAAGCTGAACCTCGGCAAGACGGAGCTGCTCTTCCTCCCCGGGAAGGACTGCCCGTTCCATGATCTCGCCATCACGGTTGACAACTCCCTTGTGTCCTCCTCCCAGAGTGCTAAGAACCTTGGCGTGATCCTGGACAACACCCTGTCGTTCTCCACTAACATCAAGGCGGTGACCCGATCCTGTAGGTTCGTGCTCTACAACATTCGCAGAGTACGACCCTGCCTCACACAGGAAGCGGCGCAGGTCCTAATCCAGGCACTTGTCCTCTCCCGTCTGGATTACTGCAACTCGCTATTGGCTGGGCTCCCTGCCTGTGCCATTAAACCCCTACAACTCATCCAGAACGCCGCAGCCCGTCTGGTGTTCAACCTTCCCAAGTTCTCTCACGTCACCCCGCTCCTCCGCTCTCTCCACTGGCTTCCAGTTGAAGCTCGCATCCGCTACAAGACCATGGTGATTGCCTACGGAGCTGTGAAGGGAACGGCACCTCCATACCTTCAGGCTCTGATCAGGCCCTACACCCAAACAAGGGCACTGCGTTCATCCACCTCTGGCCTGCTGGCCCCCCTACCTCTGAGGAAGCACAGTTCCCGCTCAGCCCAGTCAAAACTGTTCGCTGCTCTGGCACCCCAATGGTGGAACAAGCTCCCTCACGACGCCAGGACAGCGGAGTCAATCACCACCTTCCGGAGACACCTGAAACCCCACCTCTTTAAGGAATACCTAGGATAGGATAAAGTAATCCTTCTAACCCCCCCCCCCCTTAAAAGATTTAGATGCACTATTGTAAAGTGGTTGTTCCACTGGATATCATAAGGTGAATGCACCAATTTGTAAGTCGCTCTGGATAAGAGCGTCTGCTAAATGACTTAAATGTAAATGTAATATGTAAGCTGGTTGAGAGAATAACAAGACTGTGCAAAGCTGTCATCAAGGCAAATGCTGGCTACTTTGAAGAATCTCACATAAACAAATCAAAATATATTTTATAACACTTTTTTGGTTAATACATGATTCCGTATGTGTTATTTTATAGTTTTGATGTCTTCAATATTATTCTACAATGTATAAAATAGTAAAAATAAAGAAAAATCCTTGAATGAGTAGGTGTCCAAACATTTGACTGGTACTGTATTTTTCTTTTCATGGTACACAAGACACCCATGTGATTCGCGCCTGTCTCAGTGGACTAATCAATTTCTGAGGCCACAGGATGGGACAGTCCATCACTCTAAGATACAGTTGAAGTCGGAGGTTTACATACACCTTAGCCAAATACATTTAAACTCAGTATTTAACAATTCCTGACATTTAATCCTAGTAAAAATTCCCTGTCTTAGGTCAGTTAGGATCACCACTTTATTTTAAGAATGTGAAATGTCAGAATAATAGTAGAGAAAATGATTTATTTCAGCTTTTATTTCTTTCATCACATTCCCAGTGGGTCAGAAGTTGACATACACTCAATTAGTATTTGGTAACATTGCCTTTAAATTGTTCAACTTGGGTCAAACGTTTCGGGTAGCCTTCCATATGCTTCCCACAATAAGTTGGGTGAATTTTGGCCCATTCCTCCTGACAGAGCTAATGTAACTGAATCGGGTTTGTAGGCCTCTTTGCTCGCACACGCTTTTTCAGTTCTGCCCACAAATGTTCTATGGGATTGAGGTCAGGGCTTTGTGATGGCCACTCCAATACCTTGACTTTGTTGTGCTTAAGCCATTTTGCTTGGGGTCATTGTCCATTTGGAAGACCCATTTGCGACCAAGCTTTAACTTCCTGACTGATGTCTTGAGATTGTTGCTTCAGTATATCCACATCATTTTCCTTCCTTGTGATGCCATCTATTTTGTGAAGTGCACCAGTCCCTCCTGCAGCAAAGGACCCCCACAACATGATGCTCCCTGTGCTTCACGGTTGGGATGGTGTTTCTTTGGCTTGCAAGCCTCCCCCTATTTCCTCCAAACATAACGATGGTCATTATGGCCAAACAGTTCTATTTTTGTTTCATCAGACCATAGGACATTTCTCCAAAAAAGTACGATCTTTGTCCCCATGTGCAGTTTTATGGCGGTTTCGGAGCAGTGGCTTCTTCCTTGCCGAGCTGCCTTTCAGGTTATGTCGTGTGGCATACAGAAGATCAGCCACCAGGGGGAGACTTGTCGAAGCCTGGTGACAGACGGTGTATACATCCCGAGGCGATGGCTCCATCTGCTGGACGTGCCAGATCTCGACGGGTTCTCTGGCCAGGACTAATTGGGGCTGATTGGGAGTTGGTGAGTAATCAAGGTTTGATTGCTCACCAGCTGTGCAAGGCCCATAAAGCTGCCAGAAGGGCAGAACAATGGTGCAACTTGGGTTGTAAAATTCCTGAAACTTTCAATATATTCCCTGTTTTTTCTGAAATCTGATAATTGTTAAATGAAATGAATTATGGAGGACATCCAGGTGGTTGAGAGCCTCACTGCTGACGTCACCCACAACGATGCTTCTGTTTCTCGTCTCCTTTCTTCATCCTTCTTCACACTCCAACCCCCCCCCCCCCCCCCCCCCCCCCATCCCAACCTGAACCCCCCACCCCGAACCAATCTATTTTGGTTTTCAGTAAACTTTTATTGCATTTCATTTGAATGTGTTTTGAATCTTCATTGTAACCACAATATAATTATGTCTAATGAGGGTAACTTTCATAGTCACTTTAGAGATATAGAATTATCATCAAATGTCATAGAATGCAACCACAAATGTGGGGGTTTAGCAGTTCAACTTCAGTACTAGTCAATAAATCACTGATTGACTTTCAACTCAGAAGTGAGACAACGAAGCCAGCAGGGGGGCAACTGTGATATTGACATCATGGAAAATGTACAATGATGGCAATATTGTGAAGGGGAAAGTGAACACCGTGCCAAATGTGTAAAACCGCTCTGATTGCCTTAAAGGTCCAATTTAAGACCACTCTGATTACCTTACAGGTCCAATGTAAGACTATTCTGATTATCTTAAAGGTCCAATGCAGCTGTTTTTTTTTATCACAATATCAAATTTCTGATAACAGTTATGTACCTTACTATGATTGTTTTCAATTAAAATGGTATAAATAAACAAAAGAATCAAGCAACAATTATGCTAGGAGTGGCCAGAGTGGGAGAGGAAAACTGAAAACTACCTGTTATTGGCAGAGAGGTTTAGAACTCTCTTTCTTATTGGTCTATTAACTCATTTACCGCTTGGTGACATCACCAGCCAGGCCAAAACTCCTTCCCACCAAAACAGGCAGAAATTTCAGGCGGTCTTATAAAACAGCTCTTACACTAAAGGGGCATTAATAACATTTTCACAACTGCACAATATTACTCCAACCATTTAGTGTGGAAATATATATAAAACATTTAAATCACGTGTTTGACTCCACTGGACCTTTTAAAGCAAAAAAGGAGGGTGATCTACACATCGTACACTTGAAAATACCAGGTTGGGCAAAAAATAAAATCAGGTGGCAATGCAACCATGCTTTCAGTAGGAGAGACATTTCTGGTTATAGACTGTTTTGAGGTGAGTGAATATATTAACCAGAAAAATGGCAGGCTTGTAAAGTGTCAAATTTTTTAACAATTATAATACAACCAACAGACGTTATACACGACAAGCCTACAGTTGCATTCATTGACATTTTCTCATTACACCTCTCAGCAATGAGCATCAGCCTCACGACACACACACAGACACACGCACTGTATTTCCCTGCTTTCAAACACACACACAGAAATAGAAAGATAATTAGGCGTTGTTTATTAATTAGATACAGGTATTTTTTTCTTCGAGAGGGAAAATCCCGTTCAGGAAATTTGCAATCTGTTTTACTGTACTTTCGGTTTCAATTCAGGCATTCCAGCCTACACATCGAACCGCAATGGCGTTACTACTTGAAGAACTTCTTACAGATATAGGAAAATGTCTCACATGTTCAATATGCTTTGACATTTTCACTGATCCAGTGACTTTAACTTGTGGCCACAGTTATTGTATGAAATGTTTAGAGGATTGTTTACGTGGAAAAGCGAAGACGAAGGATTGTCCCAGTTGCAGAGGAAAAATTCGACCAGGTTTTAAACCGCATAAAAATGTTACACTTTGTAACATCGTGGATGTTCATTACGGCCATAAACGTTTTGCATCCACTGAAGAATTTACAAAAGGACATGAAATGGAAGTGGTAAGTCTTTTTTTTTTTACTTAACAGAGTATGCTTATTGACTCCTGTCACGATCAACGTCGCGACATAATAACACGGCATTTTAAATAGGAATAAATCAGGTTGGAGGATTCTCTTTTGATGTTTTACCATAAACAAGTGCACAACTGTAAATAACTTTATTTGTTATCAAATAGTAGAAATAGTTTAATTGTATTACATGATATTACATTATATAATTGTCAGGACTTCAAAGAGGATAAAGCTGAAGAATGTGTGGCCTCACAATCACAACAGACTGATATCAACAGACCGTCTGATCTTGGAAGTACTATTCAACAGCAACAGGTAAACTTTCCAGATACAGTATTTACAGTAGGCTACAAATTCCTCCTTAGTCGGTTTTCTTTTTTAAAGATCATATTTTTTAAAGATCATATTTTTTAAAGATCATATTTTTTTAAGATAATTTTCATGCTCCTGTGTTGTGTTATCTTGTCATATAGATGGAGGCCCCTGTTGTTATAAATGACACAAGCTCAGAAGTGACAGATGACAGGTGTCCTGATGTCCCAGCCTCCCATGATGGTCGGGTTCAGGAGTTGCCCATCTCCCCTCCCTCAAATGACAGATACAGGGCTGAAGGTAGACTGTAGAATTTGTCCTATTCTTGAGTCTCATTTGAATATTACTCCTTATAATGTACTGAATACTGTAAATATAATGTGCTGTTTTCACCAATCAACCACTAGATGGGGTAGCCTATATACAGTATAGCCATTCAACGATATCTGCGTCATTAGAGTACATCAGATACCAGTGGTGTAAAGTACTTGAATAAAAATACTTTAAAGTACTACTTAAGTAGTTTAGGGGGTATCTGTACTTAACTTTTTATATTTTGGACAACTTTTACTTCACTACGTTCCTAAATAAAATAATGTACTTTTCACTCCATACATTTTCCCTGACACCCAAAAGTACTGGTTACCTTTTGAATGCTTAGCAGGACAGGAAAATGGTCCAATTCACACACTTATCAAGAAAACAATCCAGGTCATCCCTACTGCCTCTGAACTGGTGTGCCCCTAGCTATCCATCATTTATAAAACAAAACAATTGTGCTGTCTAGTTGGCTTAATATAAAGAATTTGACATGATTTATACTTTTACTTTTGATATTTTGGTATATTTTAGCAATTACTTTTAATTGTGATACTTAAGTATATTTAAAACCAAATACTTTTAGACTTTTACTCAAGTAGTATTTTACTTGGTGACTTTCACTTTTACTTCAGTCATTTTCTATTAAAGGAAAACTCCACCCAAAAACTATCTTTTGGTATTTGCAAAATGCATCATACGGGGATGATTTCTGTATTTGCTGACAAGCACAACATTGTGGGACTTTGTCAACAATGAACTAATGAAACAAATACCAAAATATAGTTTTTGGGTGGAATTTTCCTTTAAGGTATCTTTACTTTTACTCAAGTATGACGATTAGGTACTTTTTTCTAATTATGGTCATGTACAGTAGGCTGATAAACTTTAGTACATTCATCTAATGACTTCAAGCTAACATTTTGTCCTTATCTGGCCATGTCTGTCAGCAGGCTTTGCCCCTCCACCCCATCCCCTGCCTGGGGCCAGCTTCTCCTGGCTCACCTTCAACCCAGCCCAGGGCCACAGGCGCCTGACCTTCCTACCCACAGAGCACAAAGTGGTGACCAAGAGGACGCCCTCCGCATGCCACGACGACCGCTTTGACATCAGCCAGTGGATGGCGGAGCAGGAGTTCAGTGAAGGCTGCCACTATTGGGACGTGGATACGTCGGCGAGCGTGGGCTGGGCTGTCGGGGTTTCCTACCCCAGCATCGGCCGCAGAGATAAGTTGGGTCGCACAGCCAACTCCTGGTGCCTGGAGTGGAGCAGGGACAAGCTGTGCTACTGGCACGATAACAAAGGGGAGTTTATCAAACATGGCTGCCCCAGTATTGTTAGACTGGCTCTGGATGTGACGAATGGGACCTTGTCGTTTTATAGCCTGTCTAACAGTCAGACTCTGCTGCATTGTGTGGAGGAGGGATTCACAGAGCCAGTGAGGCCAGTGTTCTGGCTGTTTGGGCTGGAGCTAAACAATGCTCTGTCCTTTCCTCCTTGGGTGTCATAAGCTGATGTGAGGATGGGGACAACATAAAGAGTTGTCTGTTTATGAATGAGATAAATAAAATAAAATATTTAGTAATGAATATATTTAGCACAATATTCCTATTAGAGGTCAAAATAAAATGACAATCACCTATATTTTTTTATGTTGCTTTTTTATTTCACCCAAATGGAGTTTGGAGTTTTGCGTTGTTATAGTAGCTGTACAATATTTGTCCCTTCGCGCGACTCGTTGGAGGCGGGTTGTAACTTCAGGTTCAGGCTAGCTTGCGTGGTCGTAATATTCAGGTTTGTGTGCAGACGAATGACTAATAATATCAGTGTCGACAGTAGCATCTAAGATTTACGTCTGAGAGGTTAATTCTTTCAAAGGAGCCGTTCGGTAATATCATTCAGTGCAGGGCACTTACTACGAACGCAGCGCGGTGTCAGTTAGGTTTATGTTGGTGAAGCTCAACTGGGAAAATGCAAACGTAAGCCAGGCCAGATAGCTGAACGCTGGCTGGCTGTATTCAACCACACGAGGGCATAAATGATTTCATGAACGAATTTGCAGAGTTGGTCTTCAACAGTGGTGAAGATGCGGAAGGACGTCAGAATATTACTGGTGGGAGAGCGTAAGTGGATTTGTTTTGGTCAACTCTGTAGTTCTGTTTTACTGTCAAGCCCGAACCTGCATGCATGACAGCCAGCTGGAGGGGCCCGTGATGCTAATGAAAGGACTCGGAGGAATAACGTTATCTAACTAGCTGTGTTCAACTAGGTTCATCTAGTTTTATAGTTAACGTTACGCTACCAGACACCATGATGTTAACTACACTACACACTACGCAGCGACTAGTGTCATAACATAGCTATCTAACTAGTATCATAAACATTTTGATGTTTATAATCAAGTGACATAGGCTATTTACCATCTGCTTTTGATGTTGACTAACTGCCTGTCCACATGACATGTTTGTCATATGAATGCATGCATTGCCTTTGATATCTAAGCAATTTGCTCTAGCTAAATGTCAGCTTTAGTTAATGTGTTCAAAACATTCACTCTGACTCACCTAGGCAACACCTGTCCACTTTAAGGATATGCTACATGGCCCAGAGTATGTGGACACCCCTTCAAATTAGTGGATTTGGCTATTTCAGCCACACCCTTTGCTGACAGGTGAATAAAATAAAGCACACAGCCATACAATGTCCATAGACAAACATTGGCAGTAGAATGGCCTATTCTGAAGAGCTCAGTGACTTTCAACGTGGCACTGTCATAGGATGCCATCTTTCCAACAAGTCAGTTCGTAAAATTGCTGCCCTGCTAGAGCTGCCCTGGTCAACTGTAAGTGCCGTTATTGGGAAATGGAAATGTCTAGGAGCAACAATGGCTCAGCCGCAAAGTGGTAGGCCACACAAGCTCTCAGCACGGGACCGCCGAGGGCTGAAGCGCGTAAAAATTGTCTGTCCTCAGTTGCAACACTCACTACTGTGTTCCAAACTGCCTCTGCAAGCAACATCAGCACAAGAACTGTTTGTAGGGAGCTTCATGAAATGGGTTTCCATGGCCGAGCAGCCCCACACAAGCCTAAGACCACCATGCGTCATATCAAGCATCGACTGGACTGGTGTAAAGCTCACCACCATTGGACTATGGAGCAGTGGAAACGCGTTCTCTGGAGTGATAAATCACCATCTGGCAGTCCGATGGTCGAATCTGGGTAGTGCCAACTGTAGAGTTTGGTGGGGGAGGAATAATGGTTTAGGGCTGTTTTTATAGTTCGGGCTAGGCCCCTAAGTTCCAGTGAAGGGAAATCTTAACACTACAGCATAAAATTACATTCTAGACCAGGCCTGGGCAATTATTTTCCAGGGAGGGCCACATTAGGTTATATTTTAGCCATTGTGTGCCAGAATCATATTACAGGATTATACATCATGTGTATGACTGTGTTGACAGGTATATCTACTATAAATTACTTCCAGATATGCTACTTATTTTACTTTTTTAACATGCACAGAAGTAAACCACATTCATGTTCTCCTTTTGGTAGGCATTTTCATTATTAAACATGCAATGAACTGAACGGAGGGAAAAGTACACTGTGCATTCAGCACCACGGACAGATCTCTTGTTAACGGGTATGCACAAAAACACATGAAAGAGAGAGAGCTCAACATTACATTTAAACTACTCAATCAGTGTGAGGAATGAAGTGTCTAATGGGTATTGACTAGAGCAGTGAAGTCAGGTATGGTTTCTGAGGTCGCTTTGCGCAGGGTTGCTCAGAGGTGAGCGTCAGTAAGAGATGACCTGTGCCTTGACTTGTTATATTTCATCACTGAAAATGTCTGTTCACGTACATAGGTTGACCCAAACAGTACAAGCATCTTCTGAGCATGACTCCTAATCTTTGGAAGGTTTTGTTCATCGAGAGATGCATAGGACCTCGTCAGGGACATTGTTTTGAATAGTTCTCCAATCACTGCATCAGACTGAAGATCAATAAGATCAAATTGCAGGTCAGTGGGAGCGTTATCCACATTGAAGGTGAAAGGAGAGGAAACCAACAGCATGTCATTTTCCAACACTTTGAAATCCTCAAAACGATAAGAATTCACTGTTCAAAGCACGCAGCAGCGATGTATAACATTACTTCTCCCACTGGTCATCTGAAGTGTTGGAAAGTGGGTGAGATTGTTGGCTTCTACTTGGCGGGCCAGGAGGAGTAATCTTCCCTTGAAGGCTTTGACACGGCTGTACATCTGATGTGGAAAAAGACCAAAAAACACTCTACATTCACTGTCTACTTTCCTTTTCTTTGAAAAATATTTTTTGCGCCATTTCTAGCTAGCTACTATTTGTAACTGTGAAGTGTGTCAGCCTGTCAGTCACTGTCTGTCCTCGTGCAGCTTTTTATACGTGCCTTCAAAATAAATGTCCCACAAGCGGTGGGAGTTAAATCATTAAACAAAGGCGAGTATTCATTGGGCTTTTAATTTGAATAACAAATACGTTTTTCAAAACTTTACTATCGCAAAATCTTTGATCTGAGCATGATTCCCTTCCAACTTTGTGGCGAAAGTTTGGGGAAGGCCCTTTCCTTTTTCAGCATGACAATGCTCCTGTGCGCAAAGCGAGGTCCATACAGAAATGGTTTGTTGAGATCAGTGTGGAAGAACTTGACTGGCCTGCGCAGATCCCTCACCTCAACCGCATCGAACACTAATGCTCTTGTGGCTGAATGGAAGCAAGTCCCCGCAGCAATGTTCCAACATATAGTGGAAAGCCTTCCCAGAAGAGTGGAGGCCGTTATAGCAGCAGCGGGGGGTGCAATTCCGTATTAATGCCCTAGATTTTGGAATGAGATGTTCGACAAGCAGGTGTCCACATACTTTTGGCAATGTGTATGATTCTCTCTAACAGGGTTTCTTATACAGTGCCATTGGAAAGTATTAAGACCCCTTGACTTTTTCCACTTTTTGTTAGGTTACAGCCTTATTGTAAAATGGGTTAAATAAAAAATAAAAAATCCTCAGCAATCTCCACACAATACACTATAATGTCAAAACGAAAACAGGTTTTTAGAAATCTTAGCAAATTTATTAAAAATCAAAAACATACTTATTTACATAAGTATTCAGACCGTTTGCTATGATATTGAGCTCAGGTGCATCCTGTTTCCATTGATTATGGAATGGAGATGTTGAGATGTTTCTACAACTTGATTGGAGTCCGCCTGTGTTTAAATGAAATTGATTGGACATGATTTGGAAAAGAACACACCTGTCTATACACCACAGTTGACAGTGCATGTCAGAGCAAAAACCAAGCCATGAGGTCAAAGGAATTATCCGTAGAGCTCTGAGACAGGATTGTGTTGAGGCACAGATCTGGGGAAGGGTACCAAAACATTTCTGCAGCATGGGAGGTCCCCAAGAACACAGTGGTCACCAAGACTCTTCCTAGAGCTCGCCACCCGGCCAAGCTGATCAATCGGGGGAGAAGGGCCTTGGTTAGGGAGGTGATCAAGAACCCGATGGTCACTCTGACAAAGCTCTAGAGTTCCTCTGTGGAGATGGTTGTCCTTATGGAAGGTTTTCCCATCTCTGCAGCACTCCACCAATTAGGCCTTTATGGTAGAGTGGCCAGACGGAAGCCACTCCTCAGTAAAAGGCACATGACAGCCCGCTTGGAGTTTGCCAAAAGGCACCTAAACACTCTCAGACCATGAGAAACAAGATTCTGTGGTGTGATGAAACCAAGGTTGAACTCTTTGGCCTGAATGCCAAGCGTCACATCTGAAGGAAACCTGACACCATCCCTATGGTGAAGCATGGTGGTGGAAGCATCATGCTGTGGGGATGTTTTTCAGCGGCAGGGACTGGGAGACTAGTCAGGATCGAGACAAAGAAGTACAAGAGATCCTTGATGAAAACCTGCTCTAGAGCGCTCAGGACCTCAGACTGGGGCGAAGGTTTACCTTCCAGCAGGACAATGACCCTAAACACACAGCCAAGACAACGCAGGAGTGGCTTCGGGACAAGTCTGAATGTCCTTGAGTGACCAGAGCCTGGACTTGAACCTGATCGAACATCTCTGGAGAGACCTGAAAATAGCTGTGCAGCAACGCTCCCCATCCGACCTGACAGAGCTTGATAGGATCTGCAGAGAAGAATGGGAGAAACTCCCCAAATACAGGTGTACCCAAGAAGACTCAAGGCTGTAATCGCTGCCAAAGGTGCTTCAACAAAGTACTGAGTAAAGGGTCTGAATACTTACAGTTGAAGTCGGAAGTTTACATACACCTTAGCCAAATACATTTAAACTCAGTTTTTCACAATTCCTGACATTTTAATCCTAGTAAAAATTCCCTGTCTTAGGTCAGTTAGGATCACCACTTTATTTTAAGAATGTGAAATGTCAGAATAATGTTAGTGACTTATTTCAGCTTTTATTTCTTTCATCACATTCCCAGTGGGTCAGAAGTTTACATACACTCAATTAGTATTTGGTAGCATTGCCTTTAAATTGTTCAACTTGGGTCAAACGTTTCGGGTAGCCTTCCACAAGTGAATTTTGGCCCATTCCTCCTGACAGAGCTGGTGTAACTTAGTCAGGTTTGTAGGCACACACTTTTTCAGTTCTGCCCACAAATTTTCTATGAGATTGAGGTCAGGGCTTTGTGATGGCCACTCCATTACCTTGACTTTGTTATTCTTAAGCCGTTTTGCCACGACTTTGGAAGTATGCTTGGGGTCATTGTCCATTTGGAAGACCCATTTGCGACCAAGCTTTAACTTCCTGACTGATGTCTTGAGATGTTGCTTCAATACATCCACATAATTTTCCTTCCTCGTGATGCCATCTATTTTGTGAAGTGCACCAGTCCCTCCTACAGCAAAGCACCCCCACAACATGATGCTGCCACCCGCGTGCTTCACGGTTGGGATGGTGTTCTTCGGCTTGCAAGCCTCCCCGTTTTCCTCCAAACATAACGATGGTCATTATGGCCAGCAACAGTTCAATTTTTGTTTCATCAGACCAGAGGACATTTCTCCAAAAGTATGATCTTTGTCCCCATGTGCAGTTGCAAACCGCAGTCTGGCTTTTTTATGGCGGTTTTGGAGCAGTGGCTTCTTCCTTGCTGAGCGGCCTTTCAGGTTATGTCGATATAGGACTCGTTTTACTGTGGATATAGATACTTTTGTACTTGTTTCCTCCAGCATCTTCACAAGCTCCTTTGCTGTTGTTCTGGGACTGATTTTCATATCAATGTACGTTCATCTCTAGGAGACAGAACGCGTCTCCTTCCTGAGCGGTAAGATGGCTGCGTCGTCTTACCGTTATACTTGCGTACTATTGTTTGTACAGATGAACGTGGTACCATCAGGCATTTGGAAATTGCACCCAAGGATGAACCAGACTTGTGGAGGTCTACAATTTTATTTCTGAGGTCTTGGCTGATTTCTTTTGATTTTCCCATGATGACAAGCAGAGGCACCTAGTTTGAAGGTAGGCCTTGAAATGCATCCACAGGTACACCTCCAATTGACTCAAATGATGTCAATTAGCCTATCGGAAGCTTCTAAAGCCATGACATCATGTTCTGGAATTTTCCAAGCTGTTTAAAGGCACAATCAACTTAGTGTATGTGAACTTCTGACCCACTGGAATTGTGATACAGTGAAATAATCTGTCTGTAAACAATTGTTGGAAAAGTTACTTGTGTCATGCACAAAGTAGATGTCCTAACCGACTTGCCAAAACTATAGTTTGTTAACAAGAAATTTGTGGAGTGGTTGAAAAACGAGTTTGAATGACTCCAACCTAAGTGTATGTAAACTTCTGACTTCAACTGTTTGTAAATGTGATATTTCAGTTTATTTTAATACATTTGCAAACTTTTCTAAAATCCTGTTTTTGCTTTGTCATTATGGGGTATTTTGTGTAGATTGATGAGGGAAAAAAAACAGTTACTTAACAAAATGTGGAAAAAGTCAAGGGGTCTGAATACTTTCCAAACGCACTCTAATTTTTTATACAGGGACCCAGGGCTCTATCTTTCACATTTGCCAAATTCAATTCCTTTCTCTTCTAAAGCAAAGCCCTGTCGTGATTTAGTAAGCTGTCAAGTATCTCTCTCTGGCCACGAATGGGCTTAGAGCCAATTCTCATGTCTTAGATTTGAGAGGCAACTTGGTGTAGGAGACCAGGGATAGTGATGCTACTGCAGTGACATATTCTATCTCACCTTGTGTGTGTGAAGCACAGACTGCCAATTTGTACAAGGCAAGCCTATTTCTTCATGCTATCTATGCTGTTTGAAGTGTGCAGAGAAACAATGCATGACAGGCTGCAACTCTAAAACAGGTACTTTACATACACATGATAATAATTAAATGTAAAGTGAGGCTGAGCAAATTGCCCCTCTCTCTGCCAATTCTAGAATTGAAAAGAGTCATTGCCAGGCGTGACACATATGACTTCCTCCTTGTCTTTTTTCCCCCCCGACAGCCAAGGTGGGGAAGACTTCCCTGATCATGTCGCTGGTCAGCGAGGAGTTCCCACAGGTGGTACGTAAAGAAGCTTCCTGTAACCTCTGTGTTTAGTAAATAGGCAGAATAGACATTATTAAATCTATGAAGCACATTTCTCAAGCTGAGAGTGCTTTGAATTGTATCGGGTAGACGGGTAACTCCCCTTGGGAGATGCACGTCTTGATGATCAGCAGTAGTACTAATAAACAGTTATACATGCATTACCTATGTAGAATGTACGTTTTGAGTATCCCATTGGTGTCTTTTAATGATGTTCATCCTTGGTTGGTTCCTTGTAACAGGTGCCCTACCGGGCTGAAGAGATCACCATACCGGCAGACGTCACCCCAGAGAGAGTTCCTACACACATAGTAGACTACTCAGGTACTGTAACTGACAGCGTAGCTATATAATGTGTACCGTATCTCTGTTGTACTATGCAAACCATGGGTGAACATGTTATTGTACATTCAAGCCATGTACACTGAACTACTACACCAATACTGTCCTGTTGTTCACTAACTGCGTGTTTTAACTCGCACAGAGGCGGAACAAACAGATGAGCAGTTGTCTTCAGAGATATCAAAGGTAATATTAGAATCAGTATTGTAGAAAGACGTGTGTAGAGATTTGAGAGTACTGCCCAGTCCAGATTGTAATGGTTGTCGCTCCCTTTACAGGCCAATGTGATTTGCATAGTGTACGCCGTCAACAACAAGAAGTCCATTGAGAAGGTGAGTTTAGTCATAGTACTGTATGCACATTGTTATATCAGCCAGTTCACACGCATGTTTGCTTTTTGTAATGTTTTATCTTCACCATCTTGTTTTCCTTTAGGTGACCAGCCATTGGATTCCACTTATAAATGACAATACAGACAAGGACAGCAGGTGAGGGATACAGTCTAGGTTTAGTTGTGGTTCTTATGGTTGGTTCGTATGTAGCCCAGTTCCTGCATGAGCTTTGCAGGGGTTACGCTGTCATCTTAATGACCTATAACATGTAGTATTGGGGGTTGCAGTGTAGTAGTGGGTATCCAATGTGGTATGTTGTGTTCCAATACTCAACCACTACCAGGGTTCACCCAACTGGGTCACTGTAAAAGGCACTCTACATGAAGTTACATGAATGTGTTTTCTCCTAAATATATGATATATGCATGGATGTTTTCCTGAAGTTTTGATAGAGGAGATGGGCACGAGTCATAGACACAAGTCCACACTTTTCACAACGAGAGTCATTTCAGTAAATGTATATTTTTCTCAGTAGAACAGCAGTGTAGAAGTACAACAAGTCATGATGAGCCTAGCTTCATGCATGCAGAACCACCACTTGACAATATTATTTCTAGGAAGGGAAATTGAGATCAAAAGTGTATATTTTTGTGAGGGAGACTTCATCAGATTACAAAACTATCACACACTACAATTGCATGATTTGATGTCTGGATTGGGAAAACAGCCCTGAATGTACAGCTTTAAGACCTAATAAATAACTATTTTTAAAAGCAATCCAATCAACCATTTCCAACCTTTCTCTCTGTCCCCCCTTCCCCCTATAGGGTTCCTGTCATCCTGGTCGGGAACAAGTCTGACCTGGTGGAACACAGCAGCATGGAGACCATCCTGCCCGTCATGAACCAGTACACTGAGATCGAGACATGTGTGGAGGTGAGACTGCCAGAGGGCTTCTGTACTGAGTCACCCACTGTGTTGTAGCACTGTGACTTCACTACCCGGAGTAGTGATGCATCGTCAGATATTGCATAGAGGCTGCTGGCTAAAAGCCACTGACCTACAGTGGTTCATCCTTTAAAAGTTGCAGCGTACTGCAGCACAGCTTGCATGGTGCCGCAGAATTCTATGGCACGTTATTTAAGTGTCAACTACTGTCACCATTAATGCTAGTTAGTGCTAGTTTGACCACCAGAGGGCATCTTTGAGAAGCATTTGACAGTCTTCAATAGTGGCTGTACTAGAGAATTTCAAAACTGTTTTTGTAAGAACATAGTATATGGGACTGATCTTAAGACATTTTTCTTAATTAATTTGCTTAATATTATGGTGTTTCTATTCCAAGAAAAACCCTTTAACGTTAGGATGGTACGGGAAATATGGCGCTGTACAACGTGACTGTCGGGAGTAGGCTACAGTACTGGGCTATTTAGCTAAAGAATCCCTGTGTCGTGCGGGCATGTGGGAGACCGGGGTTCAATTCCCCGACGGGGAGGAAGGAGTAGGCTGTTCTTGTAAATAAGAATTTGTTCTTAACTGAGTTGCTAGTTAAATAAAGGTTACACTAAGAGCATAACATTTCTACACCCTAATTGTGTAAGTGTAGTCTAACCAATACCCAAACGGAGATTCAGTGAAAATAAAATCTCATTGATTTATCAAGACCAGTCCCTATGCTTGTCTCAGAGCAGCACGAAACGGTGCTAAAATAGTTGTAGGCTATTGCTTCAACTCCTATTGCTTCTAACTTCAATATGCTCTTTAAATAAATAAGACCTACACCACTTTTAACAGCTCATTACTCAACACTAGTGAGACTCATGTCGCCTACGGTAGACCTACACTATATCGAAAAATATGACTTGACTCTCCGCTAATAATTTTATATGGAGGATTGGAGGATTCTAAATTAAAGCCAAAAGCTGCCTCATGGGTCTCCCGGTACGGGTATCGAACCTGCATCTGTAGCGACGCATTTTGCGCTGCGATGCGGTGTCTAAGACAGCTGCTCCACCAACACAGAGAGGTGTTGGTAAAGGCATATTGTTCTGCTAATAGCCCATAATGGGCTATTATAATACTGTACATGGTGTCCAAGTCAGGATAACCAAAACATTTATTTATTAAAGACTGTCAGAAGGAGTGTTGGTACTTATTTATTTTGATCCAAATCCATGAATGAGTGAGTCACGAAAGTGAGCGATTGTAATCTGAATAAAGGCCAAAATAATATTCGTAAAGGCCAAAACATTTATTTCTGTTTTTAGAGGGAGAGAAACGCTGGGCCAATTGTGCGCCGCCCTATGGGACTCCCAATCACGGTTGGATGTGATGCATAATAATACTTTTTGTTGTATTATTTGTTTTGTCTTTTCTGGTAGATTAAACTCAAATTGCAACCAATCACGGCCGGTTGTGATACAGCCAACCTAACTAAGAAATACATTTGACTATAGAATTCTCCCCCCACCCTCCTAGGCAAGTCTATTGTCCAGCTACCTGCTAATAGCCATAATGGCGCTGTACAACGTGACCGTGTGTTTGAAAGAGTATTTTCCAGTAAGCAACAATTTGTTTACCTTCATTAGGCAACTTTGTTCCGATATTTTTGTAATTCAGTGATATTTATTCCCATAGTGATTCATTATAGATTCGA
The DNA here is from genome assembly GCF_965601325.2 of Salmo salar. Taxonomy (NCBI): domain Eukaryota; kingdom Metazoa; phylum Chordata; class Actinopteri; order Salmoniformes; family Salmonidae; genus Salmo; species Salmo salar. Next base: position 58,738,586 of record NC_138292.1, read on the forward strand.
AACTAAATAAACATCAGCATTTTGAAAGAGTATTTTTATCATTATTTTATTAACGAAAGCATAAAGATGCTGATGAAGAAATACAGTACTGTACGGTATATGCTTTTACATTTGGATAATAAGGCATGTAAAGCATTTTGAAGATATAAGCCACCTGCATTTGTTTATTTGGCTATAGCAGAACAGCATAACGGTGCGGACGGCCCTTGCTGTGCCTGGTGAGCAGTTAGTCAAATTCTGTTGTCAGATGAGGAATGGAAATGTCAGGGTGAACCGACGACCTGATGAACCTGCCAGGTATGTTGACTCTGCCTGTCGGAGGTGGAGTTCCACAGCTCACAGGTGTGCCTGGCATGGATTGTCACTCCATCTCGTTCCTCGCCCTCTTCAACGCGTCATTCTCCGCCTGACTCTCCGCCAATGCCGCCTGGCTCTGAACCAATGCATAAGCTGTCGCCTGTATCTCTGCCCTCAGATAATGTTTCTCTTTCTGCTGGTCTGCCTTCAATGACTCGATCTCAGTCTTCAAAGTTTGAATCTGATCCATGTACACCTTCATCAGATGAGCAGAATGGTACCGCGACTCCAACACACAAATGCTGCGTACACATTTTCAAAATCTAGCAAAATTAACCTCTTTCTTGGCAACCATGTGTTTTTTTTTGGTGTGGCCCGTTGTCCAGCCCGTTGTCCAGCCCTTTGTCCACTGATCTCCACGGATGGTTGTTGGCATTGTTGTATGCTCTGCAAAAACACCTTCACGGCCCATTTTTAAGTCCCCTTGTGGTTATGGTCCTAACCTTGGAATGGGTAGCACCATAGAAAGAAGCTGAATTGATGAAAATGATCATTTTGTCTGTTCTCTTTGGTCGTAATTACCTTTTTCTTCTTTTTTTAGATAAACAGCTCGTTTTTGAATGGTAACTGTGTTAAGGGTGAAGTTTGGGGCGGGGTGAGGAGTACTGGAAAGGTGTGACTTTCACACCTACAGTAGCTAAGCTATAAAGAGTATTGTCCTGCTAATGAACTAGTGACCTGCAATGAACTAGTGACGCAGGGTACCGTACTAAACCACAAATGACCTCTAAGTCCCGCAGCATAATCGCCAAACATTTAGTGGAGCAACCACTGTACTCAGCCCATGTAGATGTACCTGCATGGACACTTATCATGCACACTTATCATGTATACAGTACTTATGATGTATACTTATCATGCACACTCCAGTGGTGGAAAAAGTACCCAATTGTCATACTTGAGTTAAAGCAAAGATACTTTAATATCAAATTTATTTATATAGCCCTTCTTACATCAGCTGATATCTCAAAGTGCTGTACAGAAACCCAGCCTAAAACCCCAAACAGCAAGTAATGCAGGTGTAGAAGCACGGTGGCTAGGAAAAACTCCCTAGAAAGGCAGGAACCTAGGAAGAAACCTAGAGAGGAACCAGGCTATGAGGGGTGGCCAGTCCTCTTCTGGCTGTGCCGGGTGGAGATTATAACAGAACATGGCCAAGATGTTCAAATGTTCATAAATGACCAGCATGGTCAAATAATAATATAGAAAATGACTCAAGTGAAAGTCACCCTTTAAAATACTACTTGAGTAAAAGTCTAAGTATTTGGTTTTAAATATACTTAATTATCAAAAGTAAAATTATAAATCATTTCTAACTCCTTATATTAGGCAAACCAGATGGCACCTTTTTCTTGTTTTCTTAATTTGCGGATAAGCAGGGGCACACTCTAACACTCAGAGATCATTTATAAACAAAGAATGTTTGTTTAGTGAGTCCGCCAGATCAGAGGCAGTCACGATGACCACGGATAAGTGCGTGAATTAGACACTTTTCCTGTCCTGTTAAGCATTCAAAATGTAACGAGTACTTTTGGGTGTCAGAGAAAATGTATGGAGTAAAAAGTACATTATTTTCTATAGGAATGTAGTGAAGTCAAAGTAGTAAAAAATATAAATAGTAAAGTACAGATAACCCAAAAAACGACTTAAGTAGTACTTTAAAGTATTTTTACTTAAGTACTTCACACCACGGCACTTATCACTCTCACAGAGGAGTGATACACCTCCAGATGTAGTACAGGGGCTGCATTGAAGATAAATCAATGAACTGTTTAAAGAGTAGCTTGAACAGTTCCAGTATCTATTAAAGATGTATAGCAGGGATGGTGCTTATATTGTAGCAGTCCTTCTTCTACAGCTATACAGCTTTTAGTGTGCTGCTATAAGAGCTTACAAATGTTATATGTTGTAAATCTAAATCTGTAGGGTTTAAAGCATGTCATCTGGGGCCAGCTTTATCTCTGTAGCTTTTACCGTCATTATGCAGGGTGACAGTGAGTCCATACAAAGACTATATACACTAAGACGATATGTTGTGCTTGTTTACTGTTAGGCTATAGAACCTATGTTAGGCATTAGTTATGCTCTTCACGCTCTCTTCATGCTTCATGCTATTTTTCTCATGATGGGAATTCCATGGGTCAGTCGTGCTTAGCGTGACGCACAGAGTCAGTTTGGTATTGGTTTCAGTCTAGACTCTTAATGGAGCTATTTCTAAGGGATTTCTATAGCTTGCTCAAGTCGGTATGTGAGTGTACATGCATTTTTCGAGGAAACATGGCTCTCCTCCACCCAGCTAGCCATAGAGCCATGTCCACAGTTCAGCTTGGCTGCTAACTCCTCCATGTTTCACAGACTGTCTAATTAGTAGAGGTCGGCCGATTAATCGGAATGGCCGATTTAATTAGGGCCGATTTTCAAGTTTTCATAACAATCGGTAATCGGCATTTTTGGACACTGATCATGGCCGATTACATTGCACTCCTCGAGGAGACTGCGTGGCAGGCTGACTACCTGTTCTGCGAGTGCAGCAAGGAGCCAAGGTAAGGTGCTAGCTAGCATTAAACGTATCTTATAAAAAGCAATCAATCTTACCATAATCACTAGTTAACTACACATGTTGATGATATTACTAGTTTATCTAGCTTGTCCTGCGTTGCATATAATCGATGCGGTGCCTGTTAATTTATCATTGAATCACAGCCTACTTCACCAAACAGGTGATTTAACAAGCACATTCACGAAAAAAGCACTGTCGTTGCACCAATGTGTACTTAACCATAAACATCAACGCCTTTCTTAAAATCAATACACAAGTATATATTTTTAAACCTGCATATTTAGTTAATATTGCCTGCTAACATGAATTTCTTTTAACTTGGAAAATTGTGTCACTTCTCTTGCGTTCTGTGCAACAGAGTCAGGGTATATGCAGCAGTTTGGGCCGCCTGGCTTGTTGCGAACTGTGTGAAGACCATTTCTTCCTAACAAAGACAGCCAACTTTGCCAAACGGGGGATGATTTAACAAAAGCGCATTTGCGAAAAAAAGCACAATCGTTGCACGAATGTACCTAACCATAAACATCAATGCCTTTCTTAAAATCAATACACAGAATCATATATTTTTAAACGTGCATATTTAGTTAAAAGAAATTCATGTTAGCAGGCAATATTAACTAGGGAAATTGTGTCACTTCTCTTGCGTTCATTGCACGCAGAGTCAGGGTATATGCAACAGTTTGGGCCGCCTGGCTCGTTGCGAACTAATTTGCCTGAATTTTACGTAATTATGACATAAAATTGATGGATGTGCAATGTAACAGCAATATTTAGACTTAGGGGTGTTAGATAAAATTAGATGGATAAAATACGGAACTGTTCCGTATTTCACTGAAAGAATAAACATTTTGTTTTCGAGATGATAGTTTCCGGATTTGACCATATTAATGACCAAAGGCTCGTATTTCTGTGTGTTATTATATTATAATTAAGTCTATGATTTGATAGAGCAGTCTGACTGAGCGGTGGTAGGCAGCAGCAGGCTCGTAAGCATTCATTCAAACAGCACTGTCCTGCATTTGGCAGCAACTCTTCGCTGTGCTTCAAGCATTGCCCTGTTTATGACTTCAAGCCTATCAACTCCCGAGATTAGGCTGGCAATACTAAAGTACCTATTTAAACATCCAATAGTCAAAAGTATATGAAATACAAATGGTATAGAGAGAAATAGTCCTATAATACTACAACCTAAGACTTCTTACCTGGGAATATTGAAGACTCATGTTAAAAGGAACCACCAGCTTTCATATGTTCTCATGTTCTGAGCAAGGAACTTAAACGTTAGCTTTTTTACATGGCACATATTGCACTTTTACTTTCTTCTCCAACACTTTGTTTTTGCATTATTTAAACCAAATTGAACATGTTTCATTATTTATTTGAGACTAAATTGATTTCATTGATGTATTATATTAAGTTAAAATAAAAGTGTTCATTGTTCATACAGTATCGTTATAATTGTCATTATTACAAATATATATACAGTGGGGGGGGGAAAGTATTTGATCCCCTGCTGATTTTGTACGTTTGCCCACTTACAAAGAAATTATCAGTCTATAATTTTAATAGTAGGTTTATTTGAACAGTGAGAGACAGAATAACAACAAAAAAATCCAGAAAATGTCAAAAATGTTATAAAATGATTTGCATTTTAATGAGGGAAATAAGTATTTGACCCCTCTGCAAAACATGACTTAGTACTTGGTGGCAAAACCCTTGTTGGCAATCACAGAGGTCAGACATTTCTTGTAGTTGGCCACCAGGTTTGCACACATCTCAGGAGGGATTTTGTCCCACTCCTCTTTGCAGATCTTCTCCAAGTCATTAAGGTTTTGAGGCTGACGTTTGGCAACTCGAACCTTCAGCTCCCTCCACAGATTTTCTATGGGATTAAGGTCTGGAGACTGGATAGGCCACTCCAGGACCTTAATGTGCTTCTTCTTGAGCCACTCCTTTGTTGCCTTGGCCGTGTGTTTTGGGTCATTGTCAAGCTGGAATACCCATCCATGACCCATTTTCAATGCCCTGGCTGAGGGAAGGAAGTTCTCACCCAAGATTTGACGGTACATGGCCCCGTCCATCGTCCCTTTGATGCGGTGAAGTTGTCCTGTCCCCTTAGCAGAAAAACACCCCCAAAGCATAATGTTTCCACCTCCATGTTTGACGGTGGAGATGGTGTTCTTGGGGTCATAGGCAGCATTCCTCCTCCTCCAAACACGGTGGGTTGAGTTGATGTCAAAGAGCTCCATTTTGGTCTCATCTGACCTCAACACTTTCACCAGTTGTCCTCCGAGTCATTCAGATGTTCATTGGCAAACTTCAGACGGGCATGTATCTGTATTCTTGAGCAGGGGGACCTTGCGGGCGCTGCAGGATTTCAGTCCTTCACGGCGTAGTGTGTTACCAATTGTTTTCTTGGTGACTATGGTCCCAGCTGCCTTGAGATCATTGACAAGATCCTCCTGGGTAGTTATGGGCTGATTCCTCACCGTTCTCATGATCATTGCAACTCCACAAGGTGAGATCTTGCATGGAGCCCCAGGCCGAGGGATATTGACAGTTCTTTTGTGTTTCTTCCATTTGCGAATAATCGCACCAAATGTTGTCACCTTCTCACCAAGCTGCTTGGCGATGGAGTGTGCTCCTTATCTCAGCTCGTTACCTGTATAAAAGACACCTGGGAGCCAGAAATCCTTCTGATTGAGAGGGGGTCAAATACTTATTTCCCTAATTAAAATGCAAATCAATTTATTACATTTTTGACATGTGTTTTTCTGGATATTTTTGTTGTTATTCTGTCTCTCACTGTTCAAATAAACCTACAATTAAAATTATAGACTGATCCTTTCTTTGTCAGTGGGCAAACGTACAAAATCAACAGGGGATCAAATACCCCCCCCCCCCCACTGTATATGAAAATCGGCCGATTAATTGGTATCAGCTTTTTTTGGTCCTCCAATAACCGGTATCGGCGTTGAAAAATCATAATCGGTCGACCTCTACTAATTAGTATTGGCTTATTCCTCAGACCAATCCCGGCTGTAGATCCTCCCAGGCCCCAGCCAGCCAGGTCACTATGGAGACTGATCTTGAACACTACTATACTCTACTGTAAACAACTCTCCCTTTCCTGACCCATCTAGTGGGGAGCGAGGGAGGGAGGGAGTTTACCGTGCCCAGCTTAAAGATGGATTCGCATTAGGGGGAACAGCGGCACTGTCTGCGCCCGGCACCTTTTTGTTATTGTTTTTGTTTTGTGGACAAAACGGAGGTGAGGTGCACCGAGCAGCTTGCAGCGTTTGTTGTTTGCAGCAACTTCTTTGTTGTTGTAATATCCCAAATGGACGTGGATTTTTCACCATTTTAAGGATTCCAGCTTTAAGTGCTTTCTGCACTGAGATATATTTTTAGGTATTTATTAGTTATTTTATTTCTGCACAGGAACTGTGTAGTTTTTGATATGTTGGTAAATAGAAATATTATTTCAGGATGAATGAAAATTCATATTTTGTATGTTCTTCTTTCTGTATTTCCGTAACGTTTTTTTTAGTGTTCAGCAAAGAACCTGAAGAACATATCTGAGTTGTTTTACTACGCCCAAAAGGCTGTCCTGCACCCCACTGGCCCTTTATACTGTCCAGAGGAGAAACAGGTAAAGAGTGAAGAAGCCCTGTTGACAGAATGTTACAGAAATAAGAGTTGTTCATAAAGTCTCACATTTACTTTGAGGCCAACTGTGTCATTATACTGTTGATTGGACTTGATTCCCAGATGAAGCTCGCCTGCATCAAAGCGCTGACTCGCATCTTCAAGGTATCAGACCTGGACAACGATGGGATTCTCAATGATAATGAGCTCAACTTCTTCCAGGTGAGTTTTCAACTCTGTGACTCTGACACCTACAGCAGCACAGCACAAGTTCATTACAGCACTAACAAGTTCACTAGCCCTTTTTCATTCAGGTGACGAGTTCAAATAGTTATTTCAGTGTTTTCCTTGTCAGCTTTGGTGATTTGTGTGTGTGTGTGTGTGTGCGCAGAGGACATGCTTCAATGCCCCACTGGCATCCCAGGCCCTGGAGGATGTGAAGAACGTTGTGAGGAAGAACGTGATCGACGGTGTGTGTGACAACGGCCTCACTCTCAAAGGTATGCTCTATTGACAAAGGGAGGGAGCAAAGACAATGAACTTCCTGTTGATCCAAATGTGTGTTCTTTTCTGTTTCTTTGCCATCTCAGTCCTGCATTTCTTATAAAACTAGTCACACCTTTCTGAAGCACCATGTTCGAGCATGTTGGGGTATGTTTGAATAATGTCCCCATGTTCCACATTCCGTTGACCTATATCGTGGTGGTGGTCCTCAGGGTTCCTGTTCCTCCACATCCTCTTCATCCAGAGGGGGAGACATGAGACCACCTGGACGGTCCTCAGGAGGTTCGGCTACGACGACGACCTGGAACTCCACCAGGACTACCTGTTCCCACTCACGTGAGTGTTCTGCCTGTTTCTACACGTCCACTACAACGTGTTCATCCAGGATGTACTGTCTGTTTCTACACGTCCACTACAACGTGTTCATCCAGGATGTACTGTCTGTTTCTACACGTCCCACTACAACCTGTTCCTCCAGGATGTACTGTCTGTTTCTACACGTCCCACTACAACCTGTTCCTCTAGGGTGTACTGTCTGTTTCTACACGTCCCACTACAACCTGTTCCTTCAGGGTGTGCTGCCTGTTTCTACACGTCCCACTACAACCTGTTCCTTCAGGGTGTGCTGCCTGTTTCTACACGTCCCACTACAACGTGTTCCTCCAGGATGTACTGTCTGTTTCTACACGTCCCACTACAACCTGTTCCTCCAGGATGTACTGTCTGTTTCTACACGTCCCACTACAACCTGTTCCTCCAGGATGTACTGTCTGTTTCTACACGTCCACTACAACCTGTTCCTTCATAGCTTGTTCTCCATCTTGTTTTTAAATAGGGAGCCAACTTGTTTTCAGCACTTTTATTTCAATGACTGATCAAAACACATTTTTTCTTGTCCTTCTGCAGCACACATATGGTGAGCAGTATGTTTGGAAAGTTGAATCGCAATAAAAACACAGTATCAAATCGCATTACAGATCATATCGGCACCTAAGTATAGTGATAATATTGTATCGTGAGGTCCCTGGCAATTACCAGCCCTACCTATTAGTGTGCATGTCTTTACCTCTACCCACAGGCAGAGATATTGACCATTCCGCGTGCTTAGTTCATCATGCTTTTATTGCCTTTGTCTTCCTCAAGGACAATCTGAGCCTCAGAGACTTCCAATAAGTAGTAATACATATCTATCAACATTGATTCCCATGCAGAAATACACTTTGGCTTGACCCAGTAAAACAGAAGATGTCTGTCTCCCTTCTTTCAGATTGAGATGGGTCACTAAGCCCCAGTACAGTCAGGATTAACATCCATCCCCTTCTGGCTCTGACCTCAGTTACCCACAAGTCTCTCTCCCCCCTGCAGAGCGTCCATTGAGGACGCCATAATTGAATCTGTGTCCTTATTTATCTCGTAATCTCTGCAGGATTCTCCATCTGACGTGTGTGTGTGTGTGTGTGTGTGTGTTCCCCACCTCTACTGTACCTCCAGGTTGAAAGTACCTCCAGACTGCACCACCGAGCTGAATCACAATGCCTACCTCTTCCTGCAGAGTGTCTTTGACAAACATGACAAGGTATTGACCTTTCCTGTGGTAAATGATACCATTGGATTTGGAGCCAACATTTCAGACTAACAAACGTCAAACCGTTTCTAAACCCTGCTGGCAGTGGATGAACCATAAATCGAGTGGTCAAGCTAGTGTGTGTCCTTATGTTCTAGATGCCAATGACCCATGAGGTGTGTGTGTGTTTTTCAGGACCGGGACTGTGCCCTGTCCCCAGAGGAGCTGAAGGACCTGTTTGACGTGTTCCCCTACATGCCCTGGGGCCCCGACGTCAACAACACGGTGTACACCAACGACCAAGACTGGATCACCTACCAGGGCTACCTGTCCCAGTGGACGTGGGTTACCACCGCACGCACAGACAGACTGATACACACACACACACACACCTGAAAACACAGACAGACTGATACAGACACACACACACACACACACACACACACACACACACACACCTGAAAACACAGACAGACAGACACGCAGACAGACAGACACGCACCTGAACACGTAGCATTTGTGTTAAAAAAAGCTGACCCATTTTTCCCGTGTCCAAGGGCATTGAAATATTTGATATTGATTTATACACTTTGTTCTGTTGGAATTTAGAATTCCCAAATCAAAGCTTTTGATTGACAGACACACACACGCAGACACAGACACACACCTGAACACGCAGACAGACAGACCTGAACACGCACAGACACACCTGAAAACGCAGACAGACCGATACAGACACACGCACACCTGAACACATACAAGCAGACAGACACGCACACAAATAAAATACCATTTTATTGGTAACATACACATAGTTAGCAGATGTTATTGCGTGTGTAGCAAAATGCTTGTGCTTCTAGTTCTGACAGTGCAGCTATATCGAACAATTCCACAACTACCTAATACACACAAATCTAAGTAAAGGAATGGAATAAGAATATATAAATATATGGATGAGCGATGATCGAGCGGCATAGGCAAGATGCAATAGATGGTATAGAATGCAGTATATACATATGAGATGAGTCATGCAAGATATGTAAACATTATTAAAGTGGCATTATTAAACTGACTAGTGATCCATGTATTAAAGTGGCATATGATTTCAAGTCTATGTAGGCAGCAGCCTCTCTGTGTTAGTGTTGGCTGTTTAACAGTCTGATGGCCTTGAGATGGAAGACATTTTCGGTCTCTCGGTCCCTGCTTTGATGTACTGACCTCGCCTTCTGGATGATAGTGGGGTGAACAGGCAGTGGCTCGGGTGGTTGTTGTCCTTCCTGTGAAGGACAGCAATGTGCCCGTCTATGGAGCCTGACCAGAAGACCGCTTTGTCTGCCCCTTCTGCGGCGCTGTTGTTTTAGGTCGCCACCTGGGTCTCGACCCCGCCCTGTGCAACTGGGTCCTGGACTTCCTGACGGGCCGCCCCCAGGTGGTGAGGGTAGGTAACAACATCTCCACCCTGCTGATCCTCAACACTGGGGCCCCACAAGGGTACGTTCTCAGCCCTGTACTCCCTGTTCACCCATGACTGCATGGCCATGCACGCCTCCAACTCAATCATCAAGTTTGCAGACGACACTACAGTGGTAGGCTTGATTACCAACAACGACGAGACGGCCTACAGGGAGGAGGTGAGGATCCTTGGAGTGTGGTGTCAGGAAAATAACCTCACACTCAATGTCAACAAAACAAAGGAGATGATTGTGGACTTCAGGAAACAGCAGAGGGAGCAGCCCCCTATCCACATCGACGGGACAGTAGTGGAGAAGGTGGAAAGTTTTAAGTTCCTCTGCGTACACATCAGACAAACTGAAATGGTCCACCCACACAGACAGCGTGGTGAAGAAGGCGCTGGAGGCTGAAGAAATTTGGCTTGTCACCAAAAACACTCACAAACTTTTACAGATGCACAATCGAGAGCATCCTGTCGGGCTGCATCATCGCCTGGTACGGCAACTGCTCCGTCCACAGCTGTAAGGCTCTCCAGAGGGTAGTGAGGTCTGTACAATGCATCACCGGGGGAAAACTACCTGCCCTCCAGGACACCTACACCACAGGAAGGCCAAAAAGATCATCAAGGACAACAACCACCCGAGCCACTGCCTGTTCACCCCGCTACCATCCAGAAGGCGAGGTCAGTACAGGTGCATCAAAGCTGGGACCGAGAGACTGAAAAACAGCTTCTATATCAAGGTCATCAGACTGTTAAACAGTCATCACTAACATTGAGTGGCTGCTACCAACATACTGACTCAACTCTAGCCACTTTAATAATGGAAAAATGGATGTAATCAATTTATCACTAGCCACTTTATATAATGTTTACATACCCTACATTACTCATCTCATATGTATATACTGTACTCTATACCATCTACTGCATCTTGCCTATGCCGTTCGGCCATCGCTCATTCATATATTTTTATGTACATATTCTTATTATTTCCTTTACACTTGTGTGTATAAGGTAGTTGTTGTGAAATTGTTAGGTTAGATTACTTGTTAGATATTACTGCATGGTCGGAACTAGAAGCACAAGCATTTCGCTACACTTGCATTAACATCTGCTAACCAAGTGTATGTGACAAATAAAATTTGATTTGACACGAGAGTTGTACTACTGTGTTAAACAAACGATACACTTTGTGCATTTATCTAAACTATGGAAGTCTGAATGAACCCCCCAAGACAGTGTTTCTTACAGTGTATGACAGTTTCCATTCACTCCTCTGTGTTTCCCTGTGCCCAGGTTGACCACCTACCTGGATGTCCAGCGCTGCCTGGAGTACCTGGGTTACCTTGGTTACTCTATCATCTCTGAGCAGGAGTCCCAGGCAGCAGCCATCACAGGTGGGAGGACAGCCCGTTGTCATGGCATCTGAGACGACCACTAGATGAGATATGAGCAGAGACCTATAGATATGGCTCTGAATGTGGGACAGTATATATTACGGTGCTATCACTCTGTTATTCGTGCGCCTGCGCAGGACTCTCCTTGTAGATGAACCTGGCCTGAGTGCAATGGCATCCATGTGTTGTGCTACTACGGTCGAGTAAACGTTGTTCAACTAAAACCTTGTCGTATTTCAGTTAACGGTATAGAAGATGACTTCTGCCAAAGTTAGAAATAACCACTAGTCTACAGCCAACCTGGAAACATTGTGTGTTAGAACTTCATGTTGTATTAACTCTGTCTAGAGAGCAGGGACCAAGTTACACTTACTGAAACCACATTCTGCATAGGACTAAAGACATCCACAGCATTTAAAACATTCATTCATATACGTTAATTTGCTGTGGAAACTGAACAGTTGTGTGTGTGTCCTCTCCGTTCTATAGTAACGAGGGACAAGAAGATTGACCTGCAGAAGAAGCAGACCCAGCGCAGTGTGTTCCGCTGTAACATCTTCGGGGACAGCGGCAGTGGCAAGAGCGGCTTCCTGCAAGCCTTCCTTGGAAGAAACCTCACGGTCAGTGTCAACATGAATTCATTCCCTCAAAGAGTAAGTTGTACGTCGGTGGCAAGGAAAACTTCCCTGGACGGAAGAAACATTTGAACGATTTAAATTTAAACAAATCCACGCCACTCCAAATACTTCAGTCTACTGCCTGTTTAGAACTTTTTTGGAATTCCTCTTGGTATTGGTAAACTCTTTGTGTGTTTTGAATTTTTTTTTTTTCCCCCCTCACTTTTTTCTCTCAGCGTCAAAACATCGTTAGCGAAGAGCACATGTCCTACTATGCTATCAGCACAGCATATGTGTATGGTCAGGAGAAATACCTACTGGTGAGTCGTCTGTTTTGACTTGCTCTTAATCGATTTAGATGGTGTTTATTTGTCCACAGCTTTTCAGCCTAAACTTTGTGTGTGTGTTTTTGTGTTTGTTCATTAACTTCTTCCATTTGGTTTCCTCTCCCTCAGCTCCACGAAGTTTTCCCAGACTTTGACGTCCTCTCGGACACTGACCTGGCTTGTGACATTGTGTGTCTGGTGTACGACGCCAGCAACCCCCACTCCTTCGAGTACTGCGCCAGAGTCTTCAAGGTATGTGCCGTTCACAACCAGTCCTACTACTATCCCTGTTTGTCTATTTAGTATTTCAAGATGGCTACCCAATACTATTCTAATCTACCACTGAATTAAAGTTCATGTTTTTAAAGCGGAAACCATATATTACCATATTATTACCAATATGTGCTTCTCTGGAGCGTTTAAAACTTTTCGTGGTCTTTAAAAAAGTCTTGCTGAAGGAAATACCACAGTGTCCAATAACAATATCCCTCTGCCTTTTGCAGCAGTACTTCATGGACACCAAGACGCCGTGCATGATGATCGCAGCCAAATCGGACCTCCAGGAGACCAAGCAGCTATACGCCCTCACCCCTCTGGAGTTCTGTAGGAAGCACAAGATGCCCCCTCCGCAGGCCTTCACCTGCAACACGGCAGACGCACCCTGCAAAGACATCTACACCAAACTTACCACCATGGCCATGCACCCGTGAGTAGTGGGGGCACTCTGTTATATTAGGCCCCATGTCGAGCTTTAAAATCCCTCGCTCAAACCCTAAAGCTCTACCTTAAGCCCTTAAACCCTCTCCACAATCCCTAAAAAAAAATCCTTTAAAATATTTTAAGACCCCATCTCATGCTGTAATACCCATTGCCCCAAAACCCCACCTCAAACCCTAAAACTGCCCCTAAGCTGTTAAATTCTACCTCATCCCTCACTTCCCAAATCCCTCACTTCCCAAATTGGTGCCACTTCACATTTTGAAATATAGAGACTCTGAACTCTTGGGGTGAACAGTGTCCACCATCTTTGTTAGACGTGGTGGATTCAATTTGCCATTAGCTGCTACTGTATGTTTACTGCCCTTGCGTGCCCCTTCTCCCACTACTCTCTCTGTCAGGCTGCTGTCCACACTGATCACCTCTCTGTCACAGTGGACTGGACTCATCTGAACTGTACTCCTCAGAACTGTAGCCAACACATGGGGGACAGCATCAATGTATCACATACTTCATCTAGTGCATTTTGATTTAATATATAGACCTCTAACTCTGTGGTGGCATGAGGACATTTAACAATGAGGGAAATGATCCAAAGTGGCTATTTGGAGATTACTAACCCCAACAGTGTGAGGTGAAGATTACTATGGATCAGACGTGTGGTCATGCTCTCCCGTTGTTTAATTAGACAATTCTCCTCTCTTCCTGGGTCGGTGCTCTTGGTTTTTAACCCGATAAGAGATGAGCTCTATGGGCTAAAGAGCTCAAACCT